>NC_141542.1:46235000-46387500 GCF_021556685.1 Rattus norvegicus | reverse complement strand
TATTGTAAATAAGGCTGCTATGAACATAGCAGAGCATGTGCTCAATGTTGGAGCATGTTTTGGGTATATGCCCAAGACATGTATATCTGGGTCCTCAGGTGGTACAATGTTCAATTTTCTGAGGAACCTCCAGACTGATTTCCCCACCAACAATGGAGCAGTGTTCCTCTTTGTCCACATCCTTGCTAGCATCTGCTGTCACCTGAGTTTGTGATCTTAGCCATTCTGACTGGTGTGAGGTGGAATCTCAGTGTTGTTTTGATTTGCATTTCCTTTATGACTAAAGATGTTGAACATTTCCTTAGGTGCTTCTCAACGATTCAATATTCCTCATATGTGAATTCTTTTTTTAGCTCTGAACCCCATTTTTAATGGGGTTATTTGTCTCCCTGCAGTCTAACTTCTTGAGTTCTTTGTATATTTTGGATATAAGTCATCTATGAATTGGAGGATTGGTAAAGATCTTTTTCCAATCTATTTGTAGCCATTTTGTCCCAACAAGAGTGTCCTTTGCCTTACAGAAGCTTTGCAGTTTTATGAGATCTCATTTGTTGATTCTTGATCTTAGAGCATAAGCCATTGGTGTTTTGTTCAGGAAATTTTCTCCAGTGTCCATATGTTCGAGATGCTTCCCCACTTTTTCTTCTATTAGTTTGAGTGTATCTGGTTTGATGTAGAGTTCCTTGATCCACTTGGACTTAAGTTTTATACAGGGTGATAAGAATGAATCGGTGTGCATTCTTCTACATGCTGACCTCCAGTTGAACCAGCACCATTTGCTGAAAATGCTATGTTCTTTCCATTGGATGGTTTTGCCTTCTTTGTCAAAAATCAAGAGACCATTGGTCTGTGTGTTCATTTCTGGGTCTTCAATTCTATTACACTGGTCTATCTGCCTGTCTCTGTAATAATACCATACAGTTTTTATCACTATTGCTCTGTAACGTTGCTTGATATCAGGCATAGTGATGCCCCCGGAAGTCCTTTTATTGTTGAGGATAGTTTTAGCTATCCTGGGTTTTTTGTTATTCCAGATGAATTTGCAAATTGTTTTGTCTAACTCTATGAGGAATTCGATTGGAATTTTGATGGTGATTGCATTGAATCTATAGATCGCTTTTGGTAAAATGGCCATTTTTACTATATTAATCCTGCCAATCCATGAGCATGGGAGATCTTTCCATCTTCTGAAATCTTTAATTTCTTTCTTCAGAGACTTGAAATTTTTATCATACAGATCTTTCACTTTTTTGATTAAAGTCACACCGAGGGATTTTATATTATTTGGGATTAATATAATAGGTGTCATTTCCCTCATTTCTTTCTCAGCTTGTTTATCTTTCATGTAGAGGAATGCTACTGACTTGTTTGATCTAATTTTATACCCAGTTACTTAGATGAAGGTGTTCATCAGGTTTAGTATTTCTCTGTGGAACTTTTGGGGTCACTTAAATATACTATCATATCATCTTCAAATAGTGATATTTTGACTTCTTCCTTTCCATTCTATATCCTGTTGACCTCCTTTTGTTGTCTGATTGCTCTGGCTAGGACTTCAAGAACTACATTGAATAAGTATGGAGAGAGTGGGCAGACTTGTCTAGTCTCTGATTTTAGTGGGATGGCTTCAAATTTTTCTCCATTTAGTTTAAAGTTATCTAGTGGTTTGCTGTATATGGCTTTTACTTTGTTTAGGTATGGGTCTTGAGTTCATGTTCTTTCCAAGACTTTTATCATGAAGGGTGTTGGATTTTGTCAAATGCTTTCTCAGCATCTAATGAAATTGTCATTTCGTTTTTATTTTTCAGTTTGTTTATATAGTGGATTATGTTGATGGTTTTCCATATATTAAACCATCCCTGCATACGTGGAATGAAACCTACTTGATTATGATGCATGATTGTTTTGATATGTTCTTGCATTTGTTTTGAAAGAATTTTATTGAGTATCTTTGCAACAATATTCCTAATGGAAATTGGTCTGAAGTTTCTTTCTTTGTTGGGTCTTTGTGTGATTTAGGTGTAAGAGTAATTGTTGCTTCATAGAAGAAATTCGGTAGTGCTCCGTCTGTTTCAATTTTGTGGAATAGTTTGGAGAGTATTGGTATGAGGTCTTCTGTGTCAGATTGATGGAATTCTCCACCAAACCCATCTGGTCCTTGGCTCTTTTTAGTTGGGAGACTTTTAATGACTGCTTCTATTTCTTCAGGAGGTATGGGGTTGTTTACATGATTCACCTGTTCCTGATTTAGCTTTGGTATCTGTTATTTGTCCAGAAAATTGTCCATTTCCTCAAGATTTTCAAGTTTTCTTGATTATAGGCTTTTGTAGTAGAATATGATGATTTTTTGAATTTCCTCTGATTCTGTTGTTATGTGTTCCTTTTCATTTCAGATTTGGTTAATTTGGATACACTCTCTGTGCCTTCTGGTTAGTTTGGTTAAGGGTTCATCTATCTTGTTGATTTTCTTAATGAACCAGGTTTTGGTTCTGTTGATTCTTTGTACAGTCCTTTTTGTTTCTACTTGGTTGATTTCAGCCTTTATTTTGATTATTTCCTGCCTTCCACTCCTCCTATGTGTATTTGCTTCTTTGATTCTAGAGCTTTTAGGTGTGCTGTCAAGCTGCTGATAAATGCTGTCTCCTGTTTCTTTCTGCAGGCACTCAGAACTATGAGTTTTCCTTTTAGTACAGCTTTTATTGTATCCCATAAGTTTGGGTATGTTGGACCTTTAATTTCATTAAATTCTAAGAAGTCTTTAATTTCTTTCTTCATTTCTTCGTTGACCAGGTTATCATTGAGTAGAGCATTGTTCAACTTCCATGTATATGTGCGTGTTCTTTCCTTATTGCTATTGAAGACAAGCCTTATCCCATGGTGATCTGATAAGACGCATGGGATTATTTCTATTTTTCTGTATCTGTTAAGGCCTGTTTTGTGACCAATTATATGGTCAATTTTGGAGAAGGTACCATGAGGTGATGAGAAGATGGTATATCCTTTTGTTTTAGGATGAAGTCCATTTGGTTCATAAGTTCTGTTAGACTGTCTATGTTTCTTTTTAATTTATTTTTCCATGATCTGTCCATTGATGAGAGTGGAGTGTTGAAATCTCCTACTATTATTGCGTGAGGTGCAATGAGTGCTTTGAGCTTTAGTAAGGTTGTTTTATATTTGTAGGCACCCTTGTATTTGGAGCTTAGATATTTAGGATTGAGAGTTCATCTTGGTGGATATTTCCTTTGATGAATATGAAGTGTCCTTCCTTATCTTTTTTGGTGACTTTTGGTTGAAAACTGATTTTATTTGATATTAGAATGGCTACTCCAGCCTGCTTCTTCAGACCATTTGATTGGAAAGTGGTTTTTCAGCCTTTTACTCTGAGGTAGTGTCTGTCTTTGTCTCTGAGGTGCGTTTCCTGTAGTCAGCAAAATGCTGGGACCTCATTACGTATCCAGTTTGTTATTCTGTGTCTTTTTTTTGGAGAGTTGAATTCACTGATGTTGAGAGTTATTAAGTAGTAGTAACTATTGACTCCTGTTATCTTCATATTTGGAGGTGCTTCTCTTCTCTTTGTTTTGTTGCAAAAAGATTAGTTTCTTAGTTGCTTTTCCTAGGGTGTGGCTTGCCCCCTTGTGTTGGCCTTTGCCATTTATTATCCTTTGTAGGGCTGGATTTGTAGAAAGATATTGTGTAAATTTGGTTTTGTCATGCAATATCTTGGTTTCTCCATCTATGTTAATTGAGAGTTTTGTTGGGTACAGTAGTCTGCGCTGGCATTTCTGTTTTCTTAGGGTCTTTATGCCATCTGCCCAGGATCTTCTGGCTTTCATAGTCTCTGGTGGGAAATCTGGTTTAATTCTGATAGGTTCTGATTACTTTATATGCCACTTGACCTTTTTCCCTTACTGTTTTTAATATTCTTTCTTTGTTTTGTGCATTTGATGTTTTGCCTACTATGTGAGGGGAGGCGTTTCTTTTCTGGTCCAATCTGTTTGGAGTTCTGTAGGCTTCTTGTATGCTTATGGGCATATATTTCTTTAGGTTAGGGAAGTTTTCTTCTGTTTTTGTTGAAGGTATTTACTGGCCTTTAAAGTTGGGAGTCTTCACTCTCTTCTATACCTATTATCCTTAGGTTTGATCTTCTAATTGTCTCCTGGATTTCCTGTATGTTTTGGGCTAGGAGCTTTTTGCGTTTTACATTATCTTTGACAGTTGTGTAGATGTTTTCTATGGAATAATATGCTCCTGAGATTCTCTCTTCTATTTCTTGTATTCTGTTGGTGATGCTCACATCTATGACTCCTGATTCTTCCCTAGGTTTTCTATCTCCAGGGTTGTCTCCCTTTGTGCTTCCTTTATTGTTTCTAATTCCATTTTAAGTCCAGTATTGTTTTGTTCATTTCCTTCTCCTGTTTTTGTTTGTTTGTTTGTTTGTTTTTTTCATTAGTTCTTTAATAGAGTTTTGTGTTTCCTCTTTATAGGCTTCTAGTTGTTTACTTGTGTTGGCCTATTTTTCCTTGAGGGAGTAATTTATGACCTTCTTAAAGTCCTCCTTCGACATCATAAAATATGATTTTAAATCTAGATCTTGCTTTTCTGGTGTCTTTGGATATTCATTGTTTGCTTTGGTGGGAGAATTCGCTTCTGATGATTTCAAGTAGTCTGGGTTTCTGTTGATTGGTCTCTTGCACTTGCCTCTCACCATCAGGTTGTCTCTGGTGTTAGCTTATCTTGCTGTTTCTGACAGTGGTTTTCTGTCCTGTAGATCTGTGTGTCAGGACGGCTGTAGTCCTGTTTTCCTGTTTTCTTTCAGATATGGGAACAGAGTGTTCTGCTCTCAGGTGTGTAGTCATTCCTGTCAGCTGGCTTTCACCCTTCTCTGTGGGCAAGAATCAGAAGGGTCCTCCCTCTACTTCTCCTAGGTCCCTGTGCGGAGTGGGCACAAATGGCACAAGGCATTTTCCTCTTGAGTCAGGAATGTGGGCATAGAGTATTCCCAGGAATGTCGCCCCTCTGAAGGTCTAACTCTCCCCCTCACGGGATATGGGTGCAGGGAGCTCTTTGACAGGTTCAGTTCAGATCCGTGCTCAGTCTGAACTCTGGAGCTCCTGCAGTTTAACTGCTCCTATATTCCTGTTTACAGAGGGAATATGCAGTTTTCTCTTGGGCCAGGGATGTGGGCAAATTGGGTAGAAGTGTCAGTCTTTCGTGCCCTGCAGTGTCAGGATTGCCCATACTTCTGGGTGATCAGCTCTCTCTCCCACGGGGTTTGGGCCCATAATTTCTTTATCTGTGCTCTTTAATGTACAGGTTTTCCATTTTCAATAAAAGTTAATTTTAATCAAAATACATTTTATTTCTTCTCTTTCTTCAGTATACCAACAAGGCATTTTTCAGCATAGAAATAATTCAGTTTTTTTTTTCATTTTTTAAAAATCTTTTTTTATGCTCCAGATTTTATTCCCCCTTCCAGAGTACCTTCTGACTGTTCCATACCTCATCTTCCTCTCTCCATCTCCATGAGTATATACACACCACCCCCTGCCCACTCCTTTCTCAGAATATTGGAAATAGATCTACCTGAAAATCCAGCTATACCACTCTTGGGCATATATCCAAAAGATGAACTGCCATGTCACAGGGGCATGTTTTCCACTGTGCTCATAGCAGTGTGTGTGTGTGTGTGTGTGTGTGTGTGTGTGTGTGTGTGTGTGTGCGTGTGTGTGTGTGTTTCATCTGGGAAATGAAAAACAAGTTTTAATTTTCAAGAAGTATAAAAGGCAAATACTTACTTTAAAATTCAACAGTGCCAAATGAGAGAAGGACATGTGTTTAAACACACAGGACACATGATCGTTAGAGTATTTGCCAAGTCCTTTCACTTTTGAATGACTACTATAATCAGTACATCTTTTCAAAAGCATAATCATTTGTTTTAAAAATTGAGTAGAAGAAGTATTAAGTTCTGCTTATTTCAAAGAGAAATGACTAAAAGACTTTACAACTTGCTACAGGAACCCTACAGGCAAAACATTTAAAGTTGACAAACCTTAAAATTGTGACTTTAACTAACCACATGCATAAAATACAATTGATAGAAGTATAATTTTCTCTAAGTATAGAAACACAATGATATAAAAGAAAGCTAAGGGTAAAAGAAAAGTTGTACAAAAAGAATAGTTTTACAGTATCATTTCAGTGAGACTTATTTTACTTTTTGACACAGTAAAAAGTGAATAATAGAAGAGAAATTTTAACATCATTAAGAATATCAACATCTAACAAATATAGGTATATTTGCCGGATTGTGTATTTCTGCAAGGAATGAGAAACCACTCCATTAAAAAGCCATAATTAATTAATTAAAAGAAGGGAATAAAGAAAGTATTTCAGAAAACTAACACGCATGGTCATCTTTCTATAAGTCCTCCCAGATGGAATAAACTCTTGGTTTATTTTTTAATTCTTGAAACAGGGTAACAAATTTAGTAACCACTCAATATGAATTTTTCTCTTATGAAAATATTCTTGTGGAAGAAAATATCAAAGTCTTTTATAAATCAATGTTGTGTTGCATATGCATAATTTGATATTTCCAGGCTCTTTTTCCAAAGTTCCAATGTTTCTTGCCTCGTGGGATGATTGAATTGGAAAGGCCTAGTAGATTGTGCATTTGGCTATATTGAGGCCTTCAGTCCATTCTAATCAAAATAGCTTCTATTATGATTACATGTCCTGATTTCTAAAGATTATATTGGCAGAAGAGATGGGATTGAGAGCAAGGACAAAAGGCAGAATAATTAAAATTAGTGTAATCTATACCCTACTGTGATAATAAGTGATTATGGTGATTTCAAATAAGAATGAAAGGCTAAACTGGAATATTTCTCAGTAAGTCATGTAGTTTCACAATTATAAATGAAAAAACCCAAAATGTCTTTGAGTACAGCCAAGGAGGAATTAAGAGACATTCAACAGAAAACCTACTTGCATCTGTTCGCTCTTGGTTTTCACAATTACATAGAGAACTGACTTTGTTTGAAGTGTATTACATAGTGTAGTCAAATACTTATTAGCCTAAAATGTGTGAAGAGATAATTCACATAAACCTATACTGATTATATCCCCTCAAAAGAATTACACTTTAATTATTATGATAGTTTTGATAGAAAACATTTACTGTTAGGGGAATCCTTGACAATAAAAAGATGAACCTCTGAAATTGTTTACTATAGAGATAGAAAAATTCCTTTCCTTTGAGGACATTTCAACAAAGTACATAGATTCTATTATGGTGCTTCTAAAGAATTACAAGGAATTACTTTCTAGCAGAATGACAACTTTGGTACTATGAGTCACAAAGTATACATTAAAAGGCTTACTATAAAATTTCATTTAAATGTTAAATGATAATATATTAAATTCACACATCTAAGTATGATTTAAAACAGACAGCTGTGTCAAATATAGATAGCTCATTGTGTTTGCCATCTAATTAATAAAGACATGCAATCAAAGTGACAAGTTTTGAGATTCCTCATCTTTCACTATTAAAGATAAAGACAGGAGAGTGATGACCTAATCATTGTTTGTGTTTGATGTATAGCTAACTCTATACTTTTCACTGAAGTTAGAGAAAATGTGTGAAAATCACTGCTAAAATGACATTAAGGGAAACAATTTGTCTATGGTAATGACTAGCTTCCTATATCTCTGATCCAGTGGAGAATTTAGGGTATAAAACTAGATGAAATTTTCTACAGCACTGGCCATCTACTGAAGATTTTGTATTGATACAGATTTCATTCATTGTTTTTTTTTTCAGTATGGCATACCTTCAATTCATTCACTGAACATTTTTACTGATATTTTTCTTCTACAAATTTTTATTGGCAATAGTAAATAGTATAAAACTCCACACTACTAACATAAGAAAAAGTTGTCACCCAGCCCTTCTGGATAACTCCAGATTAAGCCTGCTTTTTGTGAGCATCTGCTAAGCCTCTCAAGGTGCTGTATGTGTAGGGGAATATATTTTTATAACAAATTGACACCAATCACACCTACCTGCCTAGTTTTTTGCAGATTTCTTTTAAGATATTTTGAAGCATTCTTTCTGTCCACATTGTGTCTTGACATTAAATATGTATGACTAGACACAGTATTGTTTCTAAACAAATCAACTAACTGTAACATAATGCTACTTCTTTTGTCAAAGAAAAAGTATTCTCATTGTTTTGACAGGGCAAAGAGCCCCTCCAAATACTTCAGGAAACTACATTGACACATTGTATGAAAAGATATGAAATGGTATACATGATGGTATCATTTAACAGATTCAGTAACTCCTAAACTAACAAACTGCAGTGTCAAAATGTTATTAGTGGAAGTTGTTTTCCCTTTTTGAGAGAGGACCTTGCTATGTAGCCACAGATCCATTGGAATTTGTTTTGTTTACCAGGTTAGTCACGTATTTGCAGTGATCCTTCTACCTCTGAATCCCATGTGCTGGCCTGATTGGTGTGTGCCAGCACCCAGATTGAAGAAGGACTTTATATAACTATGATTTATTAATGATGACTCTACACTATGTTTTCCTTTGAAGTAAGCATGCATGATGTTGTTGGCAGAAGGTGGTATATTTACAAACTAAAAATATCTAAGTCAACTCTTATTCAGACATGTAGACCTACCACTAAAACCAGTCACCATTTTCTAAAAGATCCCAATTTCTTTTATTCTGTTATGTTAATTCATTCTATGCTCTGTAATACTACTTAGATGGTGTGGTGGTTTCAATATGCTTGACCCATAAGGAGTGGTACTGTTAGAAGGTGTTGTTTTGTTGAAGGAAGTGTGTTACTGTGAAGGTGGACTTTAATGCTTCACTCAGTGCAGAAATTAATCTTATCTTGTTTGCTTTCATGGTAAAAACTTTCAGTTCCTCCAGTACTGTGCCTGATACTGCCATGCTCCCACCTTGTTGATAATGGACTGAACCTCTGAATCTGTAAGGTAGACCCAATTAAATGTTGTCCCTTATAAGTGTTGCCTTAGTCATGGTGTTTTTTCACAACATTGGGTGCCTAACTAATACAAATGGTTAGTAACGAGAGCATATTTTTATTGTCCCCCATTCCTTAAGGCATTCCAGATAAATTTATTCAACTGACTTATCCTTGCTTTGAAACTGTTACCTCTGTGGCTACATCTTAAAAAAATTCATAGGCATATTGTACTTTCTTTCAACCTGTACCAAGGGCTTGTCACACAAAGTATATTGGCCACAGTAGTGATTTCATTCCTCACCTTTGCCCTGCTGTAGTCTTGTTTCAATTCTCCATCGTATTAGCCATGTATATGCACGCTGTGGTTCCTTTTACTATTTTATTACTTCTCTGCAACCCCATTTCTTAATTTCAATGTCAATGTTTCTTTTTCACATACACAAGTTTACACACACACACACACACACAAACACACGAACACACACACACGATTAAAGGAAACATGAGATAGAAATAGTCAATGTTTGAATTTCTATTGTAATCTTACTTAGCAATTCATAAAATATTGTTATATGTTATTGTCATATGTATCTATTTGTATGTACTTTGGAATCTTCACTGTATGCATGTAAGGTATGTATTACATATACATACATATTGTTCAAATTTACTATATGCATAGCATATATGGGTTATATAAGTGCCCATGCTGTGCATGAGTTTGAGTAAGATTTAAAGATTCTACCTTTCTCTCTCTCTCTCTCTCTCTCTCTCTCTCTCTCTCTCTCTCTCTCTCTCTTCCTCTCTCTCTCTCTCTCTCTCTCTCTCTCTCTTGTTTGTGTGGTGTTTGTGTTAGTATGTGTGTTTGTGTGTATGTACTTGTGCATTTGTGTCTGTGTGTATCTTTCTGTCTGTCTTTCTCCACCTTTTATTCATTCTTTGTCTTTCTCCTGGCCTTTCTGAGACTTATTCCTCTACTGAGTGCTATTTTAATAAATAAGAACATTCCAACTGTGTCTATCATTAGCAGCTGATGGCTTGAGTCATGAATATCATCAATTCTAAAGCCTTAAGAGGTTCCAAAATTTTCTCAAGGTTCAGATCAAATATATAATATCAAAAAAATGTATCTCATTTATCATGTAAGTCTCTGCATTGGGGTTTGCTTGTGTTATTATATAAATAACTCCTTATTTTATTAAGACAGTGTTTTGTCATGAAGCCTTAGATAGCCTGGTACTTATTGTGTGAATTAGGTTGGCTTCAAATTCACAGCCATCCGCCTGACTGAGTCTCGCAAACATGGGGATTATACACTCCTGTGCCACCATTCCCAGCTAAGGGCATTTATTTTCCTATGTGTATGCCCTGTAGTGTTTTGTGTCATTGTAATTTGTGTCAACTGCCTGAAAGTTCGTCTCATAGATATGCATTTATAAAAGTGCTATTTAATTTGAACAATTCAAAAACAAAAGTTAGGATTCACATCCGGGGATTGAAAGTGCATTCACCCAATAAGCACACACACCACACCACCGTGTATTCTGAGCACCACTTTGAGTCATCCTGTGTTTGCAGGCACTAATGACTGCTCTTCCGTGGTCATTTCCTGCTTAGACTTCACTAATCAAACCACAGTTATCTTTCTGGAAGAATGTGATGTTAGCCATGACCTTAGCTGCTTCCTGTAATCCTTTTCTTGCTGTCCTCAATACTTATGTCAGGGATTTCTAGGGCAGCTTCATCTAACAAGTTCCTCAACCAAGTTCTTGTGGTTAAGCAATGGGAAAACAACAGATTCATAACCAAGCAAACAAACGTAATATTGCATGATGTTATTCTGTTACCATGTATTCAAGTGGTTTTTTTCTCAGTAGTAATATTTCAAATCACTTTCAGTGTTTTAAATTGTTTGTAAAGTGTTGTAATACATATATAGTATATATGTAATATATATGTCTATATAAAAATTGTTCTATTAAAAATCTAGTTACTCTTTTTAGGAATTTCCTACCATTCTCTAATATAGAGGAAACTAAAGAGTGTAAAATTATTGGCTAAATTAAATCTTGGAAATATATTTGCAAATACACCAGATTCATTTTTAAAGCAATCTTATATTTCAGTTCCATGCTAGATTATGAGTAAATGGTATTTTACTAATAATTGTGTTTTAAATAATTTTAAATACTTTCACGCATGTATATAATATATTCCAAAAGTATACAACCCAATACCCTCACTTATCTCCCTGCTAATTTTTTTCTTCCCAACTCCCTTTCTAGAGGTGTATCTCTCTGATTTTGTGAACTACTGATTTTATTTAGGGCTGCTTGCAAGAGCATGGGTGGGTTTATTTCTTGGAACATCAGCAGTGGTCACATCACAGAAGATAATGACTCAACCTCAATGTGAAATAATTAACAATTAAGAAATCCGTAGCAAGAGATGTGATCCTCTGAGGCCCTCATGTAGTATTATTTCTTTGGTAATTTAATGTGCTATAAGAAAATATTCTAACTTGTGACTATAAACAAAACATACTAAGGTGGGTTACTCATATGCTAAAATTTCTATTTAGTTGTTCATGCTATCTCATACTTTTTAATCAGCACAAGAGTCTGAGGCAGGACAGTATACATAAGGTTGAGGTATAAAAACAGCTTTTTTTTTTAAATTAATCATTCCATTCATTTACATCTCAAATGATATTCCACTTCCCAGTTATCCCTCCACAAACTCCCTCCCACATACACCCTCTCCCCATTTCTCTTTGCCTCTGTGAGGGTGTTCCCCTACCCACATACAGTCTCCTGCCCCACCACTCCAGCATCACCCTATTCTGGGACATCAAACCTCCACAGGACCAAGACTCTCCCCTCCCACTACTGTCAGGCACGGCCGTCCTCTGTTTCGCACGTGTCTGGAGTCATGGATCTTTCCCTGTACACTCCTTCATTGGTAACCTAGTCTCTGGGAGCACTTGGTTATCCAGTGAGCTATGTTCTTCTTCCTATGGGGCTGCAATCCCCCTTGGCTCCTCCTGTACTTCTGCCAGCTCCCACACCGGGGTCCCTGAGCTCAGTCTGATAGTTGACCCAGCACCACATCTGCATTGGTCAGTTGCTAGCTGATCCTCCCAAGGACAGCCACAGCAGGTTCCTGTCAGCAAGTGACTCTTGGCAACAGCAACAGTGTTGGGGATTGGTGTCTGCAGAGAAGACCAAGTTTGGTGGTTCCCAAATGGCCTTTCGTTCAGTATCTGCTCTACTTTTTGTCCCCATCTCTTTCCTTTGGTCAGGAACATTTCTGTGTTAAAAACTCTGAGTTGGGTGGGTAGTCCACTCCATAGTGAGTTTCATATATCAGATATCCTGCATATCAGATTATGATCCAGAACAGCAAAATTACAGTTACAAAGCAGCAGCAAAAAATAATGTTATAGTTGGGGGTCACCATCACATGAAGAACTGAATTTTAGGGTCACAACATTAGGAAGGATAACTGCCACGACTGTGGATAATGATACCACACTGAAGATTCGTGGTCTGTAAAAGTTCTACCTGCTCTTTTTGCAGATACACTTTGATGGACACTGCTGTCCTAGGTGCTGAAAATGGTTCTGACTCCAAGGTACCTAAGATGACTGTGAAAATGATCATGATCTGCAGGCACGGCATACAGGAGAGCATCCAGAATTTCCAGTTACATCTTCTGTGACAAGTCACAGAGCAATGTGTTCCAGATGGAACGTCCTCTGTCAAGCTGAAAGAGACTCCCCTGATGCTGATAATAAGCATCGATGTGCCAACCTGGTATCCTCTGTTGTATTTTCACCCAGATAAACTTAGCCTCCCCTGGCGTATATGATAACAAATCACCTAGCGACCTTTTTAATCTCCCCTTAATCCGGTCAGATATTATTCCAACATACACAACTACAATTACACAGTATTTGTGCATGTGTGTATGTGTTCAATCTTGTCAAGCATGTTTTCTGAATATATCCTGAAGCTATAATTTACTCTTTTTTTTTTATTCCTTTGAAAACTGTTTATTTTTTTTTCAGTACATGAGGTTTTTTTCTTTTTTTTTATTTTATTTTATTTTATTTTATTTTATTTTTTTTATTATCTTGAGTATTTCTTATATACATTTCAAGTGTTATTCCCTTTCCCGATTTCCGGACAGACATCACCCTCCCCCCTCCCCTTCCTTGTGGGTGTTCCCCTCCCAAACCTCCCCCCATTGCCACCCTCCCCGCATAGTCTAGTTCACTGGGGGTTCAGTCTTAGCAGGACCCAGGGCTTCCCCTTCCACTGGTGCTCTTACTAGGATATTCATTGCTACCTATGGGGACAGAGTCCAGGGTCAGTCCATGTATAGTCTTTAGGTAGTGGCTTAGTCCCTGGAAGCTCTGGTTGCTTGACATTGTTGTACTTTTGGGGTCTCGAGCACCTTCAAGCTCTTCCAGTTCTTTCTCTGATTCCTTCAACGGGGGACCTATTCTCAGTTCAGTGGTTTGCTGCTGGCATTCGCCTCTGTATTTGCTGTATTCTGGCTGTGTCTCTCAGTAGCGATCTACATCCGGCTCCTGTCGGTCTGCACTTCTTTGCTTCATCCATCTTGTCTAATTGGGTGGCTGTATATGTATGGGCCACCTGTGGGGCAGGCTCTGAATGGGTGTTCCTTCAGTCTCTGTTTTAATCTTTGCCTCTCCCTTCCCTGCCAAGGGTATTCTTTTTCCTCATTTAAAGAAGGAGTGAAGCATTCACATTTTGATCATCCGTCTTGAGTTTCCTTTGTTCTAGGGATCTAGGGTAATTCAAGCATTTGGGCTAATAGCCACCTATCAATGAGTGCATACCATGTATGTCTTTCTGTGAGTGGGTTAGCTCACTCAGGATGATATTTTCCAGTTCCAACCATTTGCCTACGAATTTCATAAACTCGTTGTTTTTGATAGCTGAGTAATATTCCATTGTGTAGATGTACCACATTTTCTGTATCCATTCCTCTGTTGAAGGGCATCTGGGTTCTTTCCAGTTTCTGGCTATTATAAATAAGGCTGCGATGAACATAGTGGAGCACGTGTCTCTTTTATATGTTGAGGCATCTTTTGGGTATATGCCCAAGAGAGGTATGGCTGGATCCTCAGGCAGTTCAATGTCCAATTTTCTGAGGAACCTCCAGACTGATTTCCAGAATGGTTTTACCAGTCTGCAATCCCACCAACAATGGAGGAGTGTTCCTCTTTCTCCACATCCTCGCCAGCATTTGTTGTCACCTGAGTTTTTGATCTTAGCCATTCTCACTGGTGAGGGTGAAACCTCAGGGTTGTTTTGATTTGCATTTCCCTTATGACTAAAGATGTTGAACATTTCTTTAGGTGTTTCTCAGCCATTCGGCATTCCTCAGCTGTGAATTCTTTGTTCAGCTCAGAACCCCATTTTTTAATAGGGTTATTTGTTTCCCTGCGGTCTAACTTCTTGAGTTCTTTGTATATTTTGGATATAAGGCCTCTATCTGTTATAGGATTGGTAAAGATCTTTTCCCAATCTGTTGGTTGTCGTTTTGTCCTAACCACAGTGTCCTTTGCCTTACAGAAGCTTTGCAGTTTTATGAGATCCCATTTGTCGATTCTTGATCTTAGAGCATAAGCCATTGGTGTTTTGTTCAAGAAATTTTTTCCAGTGCCCATGTGTTCCAGATGCTTCCCTAGTTTTTCTTCTATTAGTTTGAGTGTGTCTGGTTTGATGTGGAGATCCTTGATCCACTTGGACTTAAGCTTTGTACAGGGTGATAAGCATGGATCGATCTGCATTCTTCTACATGTTGCCCTCCAGTTGAACCAGCACCATTTGCTGAAAATGCTATCTTTTTTCCATTGGATGGTTTTGGCTCCTTTGTCAAAAATCAAGTGACCATAGGTGTGTGGGTTCATTTCTGGGTCTTCAATTCTATTCCATTGGTCTATCTGTCTGTCTCTGTACCAATACCATGCAGTTTTTATCACTATTGCTCTGTAATACTGCTTGAGTTCAGGGATAGTGATTCCCCCTGAAGTCCTCTTATTGTTGAGGATAGCTTTAGCTATCCTGGGTTTTTTGTTATTCCAGATGAATTTGCAAATTGTTCTGTCTAACTCTTTGAAGAATTGGATTGGTATTTTGATGGGGATTGCATTGAATCTGTAGATTGCTTTTGGTAAAATGGCCATTTTTACTATATTAATCCTGCCAATCCATGAGCATGGGAGATCTTTCCATCTTCTGAGGTCTTCTTCAATTTCTTTCCTCAGTGTCTTGAAGTTCTTATTGTACAGATCTTTTACTTACTTGGTTAAAGTCACACCGAGGTACTTTATATTATTTGGGTCTATTATGAAGGGTGTCGTTTCCCTAATTTCTTTCTCGGCTTGTTTCTCTTTTGTATAGAGGAAGGCAACTGATTTATTTGAGTTAATTTTATACCCAGCCACTTTGCTGAAGTTGTTTATCAGCTTTAGTAGTTCTCTGGTGGAACTTTTGGGATCACTTAAATATACTATCATGTCGCCTGCAAATAGTGATATTTTGACCTCTTCTTTTCCGATCTGTATCCCCTTGATCTCCTTTTGTTGTCTGATTGCTCTGGCTAGAACTTCAAGAACTATATTGAATAAGTAGGGAGAGAGTGGGCAGCCTTGTCTAGTCCCTGATTTTAGTGGGATTGCTTCAAGTTTCTCTCCATTTAGTTTAATGTTAGCAACTGGTTTGCTGTATATGGCTTTTACTATGTTTAGGTATGGGCCTTGAATACCTATTCTTTCCAGGACTTTTATCATGAAGGGGTGTTGAATTTTGTCAAATGCTTTCTCAGCATCTAATGAAATGATCATGTGGTTCTGTTCTTTCAGTTTGTTTATATGATGGATCACGTTGATGGTTTTCCGTATATTAAACCATCCCTGCATGCCTGGGATGAAGCCTACTTGATCATGGTGGATGATTGTTTTGATGTGCTCTTGGATTCGGTTTGCCAGAACTTTATTGAGTATTTTTGCGTCGATATTCATAAGGGAAATTAGCCTGAAGTTCTCTTTCTTTGTTGGGTCTATGTGTGGTTTAGGTATAAGAGTAATTGTGGCTTCATAGAAGGAATTCGGTAGGGCTCCATCTGTTTCAATTTTGTGGAATAGTTTGGATAATATTGGTATAAGGTCTTCTATGAAGGTTTGATAGAATTCTGCACTAAACCCGTCTGGACCTGGGCTCTTTTTGGTTGGGAGACCTTTAATTACTGCTTCTATTTCCTTAGGAGTTATGGGGTTGTTTAACTGGTTTATCTGTTCCTGATTTAACTTCGATACCTGGTATCTGTCTAGGAAATTGTCCATTTCCTGAAGATTTTCAAATTTTGTTGAATATAGGTTTTTATAGTAAGATCTGATGATTTTTTGAATTTCCTCTGAATCTGTAGTTATGTCTTCCTTTTCATTTCTGATTTTGTTAATTTGGACGCACTCTCTGTGTCCTCTCGTTAGTCTGGCTAAGGGTTTATCTATCTTGTTGATTTTCTCAAAGAACCAACTTTTGGTTCTGTTGATTCTTTCTATGGTCCTTTTTGTTTCTACTTGGTTGATTTCAGCTCTGAGTTTGATTTTTTCCTGCCTTCTACTCCTCCTGGGTGTATTTGCTTCTTTTTGTTCTAGAGCTTTTAGGTGTGCTGTCAAGCTGCTGACATATGCTCTTTCCTGTTTCTTTCTGCAGGCACTCAGCGCTATGAGTTTTCCTCTTAGCACAGCTTTCATTGTGTCCCATAAGTTTGGGTATGTTGTACCTTCATTTTCATTAAATTCTAAAAAGTTTTTAATTTCTTTCTTTATTTCTTCCTTGACCAGGTTATCATTGAGTAGAGCATTGTTCAATTTCCACGTATATGTGGGCATTCTTCCCTTATTGTTATTGAAGACCAGTTTTAGGCCGTGGTGGTCCGATAGCACGCATGGGATTATTTCTATCTTTCTGTACCCGTTGAGGCCCGTTTTTTGACCAATTATATGGTCAATTTTGGAGAAAGTACCATGAGGAGCTGAGAAGAAGGTATATCCTTTTGCTTTAGGATAGAATGTTCTATAAATATCCGTTAAGTCCATTTGGCTCATGACTTCTCTTAGTCTGTCTACATCTCTGTTTAATTTCTGTTTCCATGATCTGTCCATTGATGAGAGTGGGGTGTTGAAATCACCCACTATTATTGTGTGAGGTGCAATGTGTGTTTTGAGCTTTAGTAAGGTTTCTTTTACATATGTAGGTGCCCTTGTATTTGGGGCATAGATATTTAGGATTGAGAGTTCATCTTGGTGGATTTTTCCTTTGATGAATATGAAGTGTCCTTCCTTATCTTTTTTGATGACTTTTAGTTGAAAATTGATTTTATTTGATATTAGAATGGCTACTCCAGCTTGCTTCTTCTGACCATTTGCTTGGAAAATTGTTTTCCAGCCTTTCACTCTGAGGTAATTTCTGTCTTTGTCTCTGAGGTGTGTTTCCTGTAGGCAGCAGAATGCAGGGTCCTCGTTGCGTATCCAGTTTGTTAATCTATGTCTTTTTATTGGGGAGTTGAGGCCATTGATATTGAGAGATATTAAGGAATAGTGATTATTGCTTCCTGTTATATTCATATTTGGAAGTGAGGTTATGTTTGTGTGCTTTCATTCTCTTTGTTTTGTTGCCAAGATGATTAGTTTCTTGCTTCTAGGGTATAGCTTGCCTCCTTATGTTGGGCTTTCCCTTTTATTATCCTTTGTAGTGCTGGACTTGTAGAAAGATATTGTGTAAATTTGGTTTTGTCATGGAATATCTTGGTTTCTCCATCTATGTTAATTGAGAGTTTTGCAGGATACAGTAACCTGGGCTGGCATTTGTGTTCTCTTAGGGTCTGTATGACATCTGTCCAGGATCTTCTGGCCTTCATAGTTTCTGGCGAAAAGTCTGGTGTGATTCTGATAGGTCTGCCTTTATATGTTACTTGACCTTTTTTCCTTACTGCTTTTAATATTCTTTCTTTATTTTGTGCGTTTGGTGTTTTGACAATTATGTGACGGGAGGTGTTTCTTTTCTGGTCCAATCTATTTGGAGTTCTGTAGGCTTCTTGTATGCCTATGGGTATCTCTTTTTTTAGGTTAGGGAAGTTTTCTTCTATGATTTTGTTGAAGATATTTACTGGTCTTTTGAGCTGGGAGTCTTCACTCTCTTCTATACCTATTATCCTTAGGTTTGATCTTCTCATTGAGTCCTGGATTTCCTGTATGTTTTGGACCAGTAGCTTTTTCCGCTTTACATTATCTTTGACAGTTGAGTCAATGATTTCTATGGAATCTTCTGCTCCCGAGATTCTCTCTTCCATCTCTTGAATTCTGTTGGTGAAGCTTGTATCTACAGCTCCTTGTCTTTTCTTTTGATTTTCTATATCCAGGGTTGTTTCCATGTGTTCTTTCTTGATTGCTTCTATTTCCATTTTTAATTCCTTCAACTGTTTGATTGTGTTTTCCTGGAATTCTTTCAGGGATTTTTGCGATTCCTCTCTGTAGGCTTCTACTTGTTCTCTAAGGGAGTTCTTTATGTCTTTCTTGAAGTCCTCCAGCATCATGATCAAATATGATTTTGAAACTAGGTCTTGCTTTTCTGGTGTGTTTGGATATTCCGTGTTTGCTTTGGTGGGAGAATTGGGCTCCGATGATGCCATGTAGTCTTGGTTTCTGTTGCTTGGGTTCCTGCGCTTGCCTCTCGCCATCAGATTATCTCTAGTGTTACTTTGTTCTGCTATTTCTGACAGTGGCTAGACTGTCCTATAACCTGTGTGTCAGGAGTGCTGTAGACCTGTTTTCCTGTTTTCTTTCAGCCAGTTATGGGGACAGAGTGTTCTGCTTTCGGGCGTGTAGTTTTTCCTCTCTACAGGTCTTCAGCTCTTCCTGTGGGCCTGTGTCTTGAGTTCACCAGGCAGGTTTCTTGCAGGGGAAAAGTTGGTCCTACCTGTGGTTCCAAGGCTCAAGTTTGCTCGTGGGGTACTGCCTAAGTCCTCTCCGCTGTGGCAGCAACCAGGAAAATCTGTGCTGCTCCTTCCGGGAGCCTCCGTGCACCAGGGTTTCAGATGACGTTTGGTGTTTTCCTCTGGCGCCTGGATGTGCACAGAGTGCAGTCTCTTCTGGTTTCCCAGGCGTGTCTGCCTGTCTGAAGGTTCAGCTCTCCCTCCCACGGAATTTGGTTGCAGAGAACTGTTTATCCGGTCTGTTTCCTTCAGGTTCCGGCAGTGTCTCAGGCGCAGGGGTCCTGCCGCTCCCGGGCCCTCCCCTATGGGAACCCAGAGGCCTTATACAGTTGCCTCTTGGGCCAGGGATGTGGGCAGGGGTGGGCAGTGTTGGTAGTCTCCTCCACTCTGCAGCCTCAGGAGTGCCCACCTGATCAGGCGGTGAGGTCTCTCTCCCATGGGGTTTGGGAGCAGGGAGCTGCTGCGGTCAGGGATCCGCCGGTGTGGGACTTCCGGTAAACACAGGAAGTGCCCGGCCTTAGAGGAATTTTGCCTCTGTGTGTCCTGAGTTCACCAGGCAGGTTTCTTGCAGGGGAAAAGTTGGTCCTACCTGCAGTTCCAAGGCTCAAGTTTGCTCGTGGGGTACTGCCTAAGTCCTCTCTGCTGTGGCAGCAACCGGGAAGATCTGCGCCGCTCTTTCCGGGAGCCTCCGTGCACCAGGGTTCCAGATGGCGTTTGGTGTTTTCCTCTGGCGCCTGGGTGTGCACAGAGTGCAGTCTCTTCTGGTTTCCCAGGCGTGTCCGCCTCTCTGAAGGTTCAGCTCTCCCTCCCACGGGATTTGGGTGCAGAGAACTGTTTATCCGGTCTGTTTCCTTCAGGTTCCGGCAGTGTCTCAGGCGCAGGGGTCCTGCTGCTCCCGGGCCCTCCCCTACGGGAACCCAGAGGCCTTATACAGTTTCCTCTTGGGCCAGGGATGTGGGCAGGGGTGGGCAGTGTTGGTGGTCTCCTCCGCTCTGCAGCCTCAGGAGTGCCCACCTGATCAGGCGGTGAGGTCTCTCTCCCACGGGGTTTGGGAGCAGGGAGCTATAATTTACTCTTAAGTTACCACGGTCATGACATTGAAAGCAAGGATGATTTGTCACCTAGTAATGGTGATAATCATCTATCTCAATCAGTGTATGCAGTTCTGACCTGTTACTTATATACTTCCTATTAAAAAAAACCTTCATTAGTTTTCTAATTCCATAAAATAGCTAAAGAGCAGAAAATGAAAATCAGCATGACTGCACAATCCAGCTTCTAATCCTCTTCACCTTTATGTTTCTTATATGACTGTCCCTTATTTCTGCTTTTTCCCCAAGTTAATGTCTATTGAGAAAGTAGGCAATGATAGATAATCTCTTCTATAAGTTTTTTTCTTCAAATATATTTAAAACATATAAACAAGGAAACAATGGTAGTATATTTTAACCCTAACCATATTTTGAGAATTTTCATGGTGACCTGAAGCTTAGAATTCTTTGTAATAACTTTATTATTTTGTATGACAATATAAAAATACTTAAATGCATTTTGAAAATCATGAGTCTTCATGTTAAATTATTCAGAAGACATGGAGCCACACCCACGGTTAACTTGGGAAATTTACACATAAACGTTTTCTTGAATATCACACTGTGAATTGGGGGAAAATGTAATGATATCAAGACCAGAAATCCTAGTAATGTCTACATATTCCTTTATGAATTCAGCAGTGCCAAATGCTATAAACTCTCCTGTAAGGCTGCATATAATTCTCTGATTCCCCAAGTCTGCATTCATTTTGCTTGTATTTTGGGAAACACTAATACCATTCAAAGAACACTTTGTGCTCTGACTCAGGTTATGTTCTTTGATAATAAGAAGTTGATGCTTTTGATGGATGCTAATTCTATCCAGGAGACACGGTGAACCTTGATTTCACTGTGAACCTGTGAAATGCTTGAGAACTAATACCCACTAATAGCTGAAAAATCACTCTTTCCACAAAATAAAAAATGGAATAGTATTTTAATCTTTCTTGAACAGTAAGTTTGTCAAATTGCAGCTGCCTCACAAAATGAAGTGGTTAAATGTCAAGTGTGAGACTTTTTTTCCTTTCTTGACCAAATAGTAACCACATGCCAATGTTGAAACAAACAACACAGGATATAATGGAGGTTTCAAACTACCATGTATAGAAATAACAAAACATGTAATCACTTTGAAAAGATGTTAATTAAACACCAACACCTGTTTATGTGCTGGGCTTGTGTTGTTTTTGTTCCATAGTGGTATATATAATCTTGATATGAAGGAAAAATAATAGTTCTTTTGTTACAACATAAGTAAAAAAAAAACACCTGACAAGGACTTCTTCATACCGATTGGTCTGAGTCAGTAGCTGTGTGGGTGCATCATTTTGGTGTCAAAATAGATATACACCGAAGGATATAATTACATCTTTCTTGTGGAAGTTGGGCATTAAAACAATCTTGCTAGTGTTTTGTTTATTTCCATTCCTTTGAAAATGTGAAATTAACTGGAAAGTCACTGATTTAAAAATATTCATACACAATTATTTCTACTAATTTAAAATAACAAAAGTACTACTAAAGTTTGGAAAAGCTCTTAAAAACTACTGTTTTATCTAAAATAGACTAAGTGTTTTAATTCTGTTAATGTACAGGACGGAGTAGAATAGAAATACTGAACATATGAAATCTATAGAATAATGTACATAAGTTACAATTGAAATGCCTGTTCCCAGAATATTTGTATACTAAATTTTGAAATAATGTTTTACTAATAATCATTGTTGAGTCATATAATTTATAATTCATCCAATGGTGTCCTTATACATTACCTATGCTATGCAAAAGAACTTATTTATCATTAACATATATTTATTAAGGCCCTACTGTGCATCCGATACATGAAGGTAATAGAAAATAGACTATACTGCTGGCATCATTAGTTCACAGGCTTTTGCCTAGAAAAACTTGAGAAAGGCAAAACGTCTCCCATGCAGTGATGTGTATATAAGTCCATTAGCTGGTCAATATGTAGCTAACAAGGCAGGTGCTGGCTGACATGGTCTCAGTTCAAATGGAGATGTGGCACAGATTTAGTGCAGAGCTCTTGTAGGCAAATACCATGTGTGATAACTGTAGGAGTGACAACATTTCCAAGGACAACATTCTTTTATATCATGAAACCTTTCTCTATGTTGCCTTTGTCCTACACAGAAAATCAGAACATCTAAAACAAAAGCTGTCTATAAACACTAAGTCATTTATAATGGCCACAGTGAAGATCAAGAGCTGTCAGTAGACTGGCATGAATTGATTGAAAAGTTTGACCAACCATATAGGATGTATGTACTGGGCACCCATCAGAGACAACTGAGTTACATTTGCCATTTAGAGATACTGTCCTGGTTATTTTGCAATTGCTTTGATAAGATACCAGGGCTTATAAAAGTTATAGAAGGATGTATTTATTTGACGTTTACAGGTTTCCAAGGGTGAGATTTCATGAGGGTAGAGTAGAAGTAGCAAGTGACAGGCAGCTGTGGCAGGCAGCTGAAGCAGCCGCCTAGAGAGCCCACATCTTGAACAACAATCAGGAAACATGGATCTCCCTTATACTGCTTAAAGTCTGATGAAACTCCAAAGCCTAACCCCAGAATTCCTCTAACGACGCCAAGATTCCCTAATCCTCCCCCTACTCTACCAACTAGGGACTACACACTCAAACTTTAATTCTCATTTAAATCTGCACAGCTAGTAACAACAAAATGCAGCCACACTCTCTGCTTCAGAAAGTTTGACTCTTCATAGAAGCAGGGTAAGGGGGAGGGGGGATGGGAGAGGGGGCGAAAGGGTTTAACATTTGAAATGTAAATACATAAAATATCCAATAATTTTTTTTAAAATCAAGCAAAAAAAAAAAAGAATCCAATCAGATGTCTTCAGTTTAGTTACATGGACGGTTGCATTCAACCAGATTATGATCCACAGAGAAATAAATATGCCTTCTACCTGTGAAGAATGATAAATGATTCAAAGATCAGTGATATTCAGCCCTCCATTAAAAACAAATGCCACTCTTTGAACTGATAGGACAATAGGAAGAAGATCCAAGTTTCAACACTAGGCAAGAAAGAATACAATTTTCCTTAAAAATTATCTTACAGTAATTTATTGTGAATAATTATTTTCATGTTATCACCTATTTATATGCCTTTCAAAACATTTCACATGAGAAGGTATTTGCTGCAAAAATGACAGTATAGTAGGTTTTATGAGTTAACCTGGAACCATATTAAGATACTCACTCTGAACTCTGTTCACCCAATCGTTTGGTTTGTTTGCTTCTGGTGAACCCCACGTTTTCTTTCTTTGTTTTATTGAACATTATTAAAAATCTGCAAATGCGGCAAAAAATATTTTTATTTGATTTTTACTTCAGTGCTTTAAATGTGAGTTTTGACCACAAATTGAGTACAAACTAAAATTGGACGTGTGGCAGGGGTAATATTATTTTTCAGTCTTCTATGCACCTTTCAGGTATGACCAATTCACATGAAAGTAAGAGCAATTAAAAATCTTTAACTTAGATAGAAATATTTATGATAAAGTATTTTAAAAGTATAATCTAATGGCATATTTTATTTCAATCTAAAAATAGAATTTATTAATAAATGAATAAAGTATATGATGCATATGTTGATTCCCATAAGTATAAAAATTTATTAATAGAGAAATTTAGGTAGTATATCTACACTATTCATAGCAAAATATTTTATTTTTGATAAAGTTGAAATATTTATAATAATATATTGAAATGTTTCAGAGTAAGGAAACATGATCAAACTGTATTGTATAAAAATGTTAAAGTAAAGTATTAAAAGAAAACTATCTTAATGTTAAAATATTCACTTTAATTATAGAATGAAATTATTGCTAAACAATTATTTCTATATATTGCTGTACATTTAGATGTCAATTAAACTACACTGGAGTAAACATCAATAGCAGAGAATTTAAAGACATGAACATAAATAAAATGTAAAAGAAAAAATGTGTAGCATCACTATTATAAAACTGAAAAATAAAAAGAAAATGGTAATCATTACCATCCCCTGCTGTCCATGAAAGTTAAGGCTATATGAATTACAAATGATCAGAACCACATACAAATGTTCCCCCTGAAGCCTGTCATAGAAATCAATGAAATTGTCTTACATTCTCTGACTTTAAGTAATTATTACTATGTGGTACTCTCTAGATATTACAACATGTGTCATGAGTATTTTTAAGATTGGAACTGAGAAAATATGTTAAATTTCTATAGTATCAATCTTGAAGGTATAATAGCTATTTTAGTAATGTGTATTTTTATTATACATGTCAAGATATGTTAACATTTGTTATGTGAGTTGAATTTTGTTTCTATTTTTAAAAGCACAGTTTTATATGAACACAGAAACATTTTTAAAAACCAAATCATGAGCATCATTTGCTGTCATCTTGTGAAAGACTAAATAGCATTAATACAAAGCCATCTGCAAATTTGAAGTAAAAACAAATCCTTAAAATTAGCCATATTCTCCAGAAATTAGATTCATTTGGGACATTGTGCAGAGTTAATTGTTTTTAGTGTTCGAGTTGTGAAAATTGTTAAGTGAATGGGAAACACTTGCAAATATATAAAACTGAATTATTCCAATATATACAATGCTGAACTTTACAAATTCTGAAAACAGAATAATAAAACTGTTTTAATAGAAGCCATGAAGGTACAGGAGTGCAGGGAAATGACTATGAAAAGATTTGGAGGGAGGAAAAGAAAGGGAGAAATGATTTAATTATATTATAATCTCGAAAAATTAATTTCCCCAGCCCTGCCTCTTACACCTCATCAAATTCCTTCCTGCTCCGTTCTCTCATGGAGAATTTGATAAGACCCAAAACACTGTGCCTCTCCACCTACCGCTGTCATTCTATCCTCCTTCACCTAGTTTTAACTTGATAGGACACTAAATACATCCCACTCCACAACTAGGTCCCAGTATGAATCACCCTGGTGTTTGTTCTATATGACCCGCATAGTAAAAGAACTAAAATACGCCAGACCCACTCCCTACCCCTTCAGGAACAACCATTTTTCTAGGCTCCATGCAGAAACATATCACGCATTGAGGTTCAGTGCCGTGGCCCGACTCTTTCTTAAGGCTGAATGTGAGTGTTGATAACAGTGTGTGCAGGAAGATTTCTTTGTAAACCGTCCTCCCCAACTCTGAGATGGTTTCTGTATGTTCCCCTCTGGAGACTGTGTAGCCTGTAATTATAAAAAACAAGCGATACTAAAGCCAGCAATGATGGTTTCGCCCACCCCTCCCCGCCCCTCTTTGAGAGCTGCAGGCTCCAGTCTTCCCAGGTTCCCATGGTTAGATGCTTCCCTACAGCTCAGATCTTCACAGGCCATCTGCCCTGCTGGCTCGAATCCCCTAGCCCAGTAAAATTAAAACTCCAGAGGCCTGCAATTTACCGGTCAGATTTATAATAGTAAATTTTCAAAATGCCCACACAAAGAGCTCAAAACTCAATTGATATAGATACAGTCTACACACCTAGATGGGGCAAATGTGGCCTACGTTACTCAATTGTCTATCTATGAAGTCCCCAGTTATGGATGGCTCCTAGAACCACGTGGTTCTGGCTCATTATCCCCTCCTACAGGTTCCCTCTTGCTTCCTTGTCTCCATTTCCGTCTCTCTGTTTCTATCTATCTATCTATCTATCTATCTATCTATCTATCTATCTATCTATCTAGTCCCTTTCTAAAACTTTCAGCTCTGCCTTCTTTCTCTTCCATTGCCCAATCAAGGTTCTAGTCTTTTCTGACTAATTAAGATTTCACCTGACCTCACCTGAGTACAGGCGCCCCTTTTGTGAGGGTAGAAAGTACAAACAGCAATTCACAACGAGACTGCTCCTTCGGAGATCATTTAAACCTGTATTGTTTTTCAACCCAAATACAGTAAACGTTCTGATTTTCGGAACTGCTGAAGCTTCTGTGTCAGAGAGCAAACACAGTCCGTCTTATCCGAAAGAATCTGAGTTCGCATGTCACTGTGCACCTTCATTCCCTCACCTCCCCGCTCATGGCAATCTCTGGATCCATGCAAGATGCCAGGCACAATGCTGAGCAATCTGAATAACAGCCGAGAATCCATTCGAATTTTTAAAGCCAGGAGAGTATGGAATGGTGTATTACAGGCACTCGAAAAAATAATCAGAGTTATAAAACCAGACTTTCCAAGATAAAAAACAGAGTATAGAAAGTCAAGACTTTTGTTCTAGTTACTTTCCTACTGCTGTAATAAAACACTGTGACCAAAACAAATTTGTGGAGGAGGGGTTTCTTCGGCTGGCAGACCGGTGTCCACCATTCATGAAAGACTATGTAAGCAACCGAGGCAGAAAGTTGAATTCAGAAATTGAAGCAGAGGTGAGTGAGGGAAACTTCTTATTGCTTTGCTTTCTCGCCTCATGTTCTGTCTCCTTTCTCAGACGAACCAGGACCAGGAGCCCAGGGGTGGAACCACTCCCGGTGTGCTGGATCTTCCAACATCAATTGTACTCAAGCAATTCTCCTCAGACATGCCCATGAGTCATCCTCAGACCAATTCTCCTTCTTCCTACATATGTCCAGTGAAAAACCAAGAGTAGCCTTCACAAACACAAAGCTGGAAATTGGAAGGATCTACTCCAGACTAGAGAGAAAAATACACACACCAAAGCGGCCCCAGGAGAAAAACAAACAACACTAGAACATTTAATCGAAAAATGATCTTTAGCAAAAGAACAACATGCAATCAACAATACGGTTGGAATAAAATTTTATCTCAGAATAATTATAAATATTCATGACCTTAATTCTCTCTGTAAAAATAGACACTAGCATATTGGATCAAATAACAAAACAAACCAAGATCTGTCATTTTGCAGCATCTAAGGAGCACAATTCGCCATTAAAGGCAGACACAACATTTGATAAGAAGGAAAGAAATAGTATTCCAAGCAAAGAGAAGTAGGAATCCAGCCAACGTTACTATTATATCTTAAAAATATAAACTTCATAATAAAACTAGTTAGAAAACTAATGGAAGATTATTCTGTACTGATTTAGGAAAATAGCTCATCCAGAGGATTTTACTATTTTGAAGCTATGTGCCAAGGAGTTCAAGGCTCTTTCCCACTTTCTTTTCTATTAGAGTCAGTGTATCTGGTTTTATGCTGAGGTGCTTGACCTACTTGGACTTGAGCTTTGTGCATGGTGACAAATATGGGTCTATTTTCATTTTTCTACATACAGACAGCCAGTTAGACCAGTGCCATTTATTGAAGATGCTTTCTTCTTTCCATTGTGTATTTTTGGCTTCTTTGTCAAAGATCAAGTGTGGGAAGTGTGTGGTTTTATTTCTGGGTTTTCAATTCTTATTTTTTTCTCTCTCTTTTTTTTATCTTTATTAACTTGAGTATTTTGTTATTCCCCTTCCTGGTTTCTGGGCCAACATCCCCCTAACCCATCCCCCTCCCATTCTATATGGGCTTCCCCTCCCCATCCTCCCTCCATTACCACCCCCCCAACAATCATGTTCACTGGGGGTTCAGTCTTGGCAGGACCAAGGGCTTCCCCTTCCACTGGTGCTCTTACTAGCATATTCATTGCTACCTATGAAGTTGGAGCCCAGGGTCAGTCCATGTATGTTCTTTGGGTAGTGGCTTAGTCCCTGGAAGTTCTGGTTGGTTGGTATTGTTGTTCATATGGGGTCGTGAGCCCCTTCAAGCTCCTCCAGTCCTTTCTCTGATTCCTTCAACAGGGGTCCCATTCTCAGTTCAGTGGTTTGCTGCTGGCATTCGCCTATATATTTGCTGTATTCTGGCTGTGTCTCTCAGGAGAGATCTATTGATCAACCTGCCCATCTCTGTATCAATACCATGCAGTTTTTATCATTATTACTCTGTAGTAGAGCTTGAGGCCAGGGATGGTGATTTCCCTCCAGCCATTCTTTTATTGTTAAGAATTGTGAGAGACCCTCAGGACTTAAAGAGGGGGATCCTGGATGAAATGTCCTACAGTGGGGAGAGAGAACTTATTGAAGCCACCGCCAGCAGAAAGACAGGGCATCAAGTGAGGGATGGGCTGTCTATCCCACTAAGCTCTGACCTATAACTCCTTGTCTAAAAGAAATGCAGGGATGGAAATGGAGAAGAGCCTGAGGAAAAGAAGGTGCAGCCACAGGTCCAAAGTGGGATCCAGCTTAAGCCCCAAGACCTGACAACTTTACTGAGGCTATGGGGTGCTCACAAATAAAGACCTACCATGACCTCCCTCCAAAAGACCCAACAAGCAGCTGAAAGAGTCAGATGCAGATATGTGCGCCCAACCAATGAACAGAAGCTGCTGCCCACTGTGTTTGAATTAGGGAAAAGCTGAAGGAAGATGAGAAGGAGGGCAACCCTGTAGTCTCAGCAATCTCAATTAACCTGGACCCCTGAGATCTTTCAGAAACAGGATCACCACCCAGGCAGCATACACCCGCTGAGATGAGGCCTCCGATACATAATACAGTAAAGGACTCCCAGGTCTGGGTTCAGTCAGAAAAGATGTACCTAATCCTCAGGGAACTGGAGGCCCCAGGAAGTTTAGAGTTCTGGTGGGGTGAGTGGAGTTGGGACATCCTTTTGTAGAGTGGGGGAGGGTGTCGGGGTGGAGGCATGGGCTGGGGAACAGTCAGGAGTGGGGAGTAGACCAGGAAGAGAATAAAATCTGGAGTATAAAAATAAATTAATAATAATAGTAATAATAATAATAATAATAATAATAATAATAATAATAATAACTATGTGCACAGCTTTTCATTTTGATTTGTTGTGGCTTTCTGAGGTGGAGCATGCCAAAGTGATGACTATGTTTATGTGTGGTATAAGGACCAGTGTTAATAGATCCTTGGGAATTATACTGGTTTAGTAAATTATGGTTGTAGGCTCTCCTCTAATAATTAGATTTCACTGACACCGAATAGGTTTTCAGTTCAGTTAGAGAGCTATTGGCTACCAACAACGTCTGTGTGCCACTACTGTATCTGGAAAGTCATCAGGCCATCCTGGTCATTGATTTATTTCATAGGCTTATTGCTTGATAGGACCGTTGATTGCCTTCTTCCTTAGGACCCTTGAAAGGTACCTTCTGGTACTGTGAAAACTCTTCCTTAGGGAGAGATCTTTATGGCCAGTTCCATATTAGGGATCCCTGGTCCCTGCTTCTGAAGTCTACTATGTTCTCAGTATCGGAACTTAGTCCACCTCTGGATCTTAACCAAGAGCAACAGCACTATACTGCATGGTTTGCAAATCTCTTGGACAGCACCAGCCCAGAACCCGAGAGGGCAAAGTCTTTGGCTTTTAGCGGGATCTTTGCCAGCCCAGATGAGCACAGTGGTTTTATTTTTGTAACTAGATAATGTATGAGTCACTGTGGCCTTTTCAGACATCCTTATTTTCATTTCTTCGTCCTTCTCTCTCCTGTGTATTTACCGTCTTTCCATAAAAAGCCCCCATTTCCCATTGCCCCTATCAAACCCCTTGTTTCCTGCTCTTCCCCTTTACCCTGCTCCCACCTTCATCTGTCGTTACCTCCCTCCCCCACACATAGGATCACCCCCTTTTCCCACTTCTTTGGGCTGTGCTATGAGTACCCTAGGGATTAGTAACCTAGGGATGATACCAGTGAGTATGCCAAACCGGACAGAGAAAACCCTATGAGACCGCGATCCAACAAAGACCTACAGTCAACTGAGGGCATCTGCGAGTGGATAGGTTGCCTTCCCCAGTAGTCAGTCCTGAAAGCCTATGCACAGGTAACATGCAGACTGAGCAGCTATGGTTTGAAACGAGTCAGAATGCGCATCATCGGGCATGCAAACAGCAATGGATGATGACTAGCTGTGGAAAGTAGAGTCTTCTTTTGCAATGTGTTCAGAAGTTTTAATTGATACGGTTAACTTAGAAAATAAATCAGGAGAGTGCTCAAAAACCTAGAAATAATGCTACCATATAATTCAGCTGTACCACTCCTGGGCATATATCCAGTGAATTCATATCCCATTACAGGGAAGTTGCATGACTACGCTCATTGCCGCCTTATTCACAAAAACTAGGAAATAGTATCCGTTTATTAAAAAACAAGAATCAGTTTATTTGTCTTTGAAACTGCGAATAGATATTAAAATGTGGTACATTTACACATTTTAATTTATTCTGCTTCAAAGAAAATTAAAACGATTAAATTATCAGGTAAGTTGTGAAAATTGGAAATAATCATTTTGAGTGAGGTGACTCAGACCCAGAGAGACAAACACCCCAGGTTTTCTCTCGTATAAAGATGCTAGGTTTGGACGTTCACATGAGTATTAGTGGGTGGAGGACTCACAAGAGCAGGAAGTTAGCAAAAGGGCATGGTTAGGAAACTTGGAGAAGCTGAGAGAGACAGAATACATCCAAAGGAACAGGAGGGGAACAGTGAGATTCTATCTAGATACAGCCAAGGAAATTAGGCAGGCAAAGCATCTGTGATTACAAACCTTAGATTTGTACAAGATAGACCTAATCATCCAATAGTCACAGGGAGAAAGTCACAGGGAAGATGTATTTGTGTGAATTATTAATAATATGGCATCAACAAATGTACTTGGTTTATATTTAAATACATGTATGATTGAGTTGCCTCTGTAACATTTGAAATTACTATTTTGAGGAAAATATTTTTGAGGATGTGAGATTATGTAATTATATATAAATCGTTAATACTGTTCAAACTTCCCTTTAGATAAGTATAACAAGACCACCTAGAATTTCGTGTTCAGTTTCTCATATACACTAGTAGTATATGCAGAATTGTTAAAACTAAGCAGTTGTTTTATGTTACTTTCTTTTCTATTCAATTTTCAAAAGCAATTTTACAATTAACAAAAGGCATAATCCCTTTTTCTAACCTATTCATTCTTAGTTTTGCACACTTTATGCTCTTGACAACTCTGTAAAATTATTCCTAACATATCTAAGTCACTTACCAAAACTCCTGATGCTACTTTTTGCAAAATACTTTCTGTAATTTTATCATATTAAAACATTTCTATTATGGAAATTCTTCATAGTAATATATTTCTTATCTCCATATTTTAACAATAAAAATTGATTAAATCAAAAATCATTAAATTGAAGCAAAATATATTATGAATTAATATCCACAATTAATAATATTGTGACCTATGTATGTGTTTCGCATGCAACTTAAATTGATATAGGTCTCTGAGATAATCTGCTTAATATAATAAAACATAATTTACACATTAACACTTTTAAAATCATATAAAAGTAAAAGTATATTATGTAGAATTTATAATGACATATTTTATGCATAGAAAGACAATCACCAAAAATGTAGTTGTTGCAAAGTTACATTTGTCCTTTTGTCCTAATCTCTAAGTAAAAAAGAAAATTAACTTTCTATGGATTGAGAAGGCAAGAAAAGCAATCATTTTGGAATTATTCTTTCACATTCACAGTTTAACTTTAATATTTTTTATGGAGTGAATCTCAACAGTCTCAAATCTCTTGCTTTGTTAGAAGTAAACACATTTGATAATATAGATGATAGAAATGAATACAAGAGAAATAAAATATTAATACTTAAGATCTGTATAAAATTTAATCTCAAATTACATGAACCATTCTTGGCTTATTTTAAAATTATGTGAATCATCGAATTTTGTTAATATGCCAGTTGAGTTTCTTTTGAAATATGAAAAATTGTAATGATAGTTTCACATTGCTTTAACAGGAGAGTTTCATTTATCTCCTCACTTCTTTTCATTTATACTGAACATGGCCTATTCTTTTTGGATATCCCATTATTTCACACTCTTGCAAAAGTTTAAATTGCCACTGAGCAGTATATTATAATATCATATTTAAGTTCCACTTTTATCAGAGATTTTACAGTACAATTGAAGTTCATACTTCTTTTCATCTGAAACCAGTCTAAAAAATCTCTTGAATAGATCGATTTTTCTAAGTATACCCTAAAAACACATTTGAATAACTTGTAAAATCAAAGTAGGCATTATTTTCACAAGTAACATATTTATTTAAATGTCTATGCCATTGAAATCCATTAGCCATTAATTATGAAGGTCATTGGATCTTCTTTAATCCAGTACATTTCAATTTCATCATATGAGTCACAGGTCAAATATGAAATAGAATGAACTGTGTCTGACAAAGATTATAACATCTTGAAATGAACAGCCAATAACATTTAAAAGTAAAAATATTAATGCCTTTATGATAATTTGAATTTTGTACACTTAAAATAGCCATTGCTGGGTTGGGGATTTAGCTCAGTGGTAGAGCTCTTGCCTAGCAAGCACAAGGCCCTGGGTTCAGTCCCCAGCTCCGAAAAAAAAAAAAAAAACAGCCATTGCCTAGATGAAGAGCTACTTCAGTCAATGAATTTGAAGGAGGGACAATGAGATTTTTAAAATAGTTTTATCTGCTTTAATCAGAATAAGGCTACAATCCAAAAAGATCAAACCTAAAGAAATGAAAATGAAAGAGTACACACACACACACACAATATATATATATATATATATATATATATATATATATATATATATATATATATATATTGAGGTCTCCCCTGCAGCATAGCTATAGTCATAGTTTTTCCATGCCCACCAGCCATTTTATACTGTTTCTATAATATGCCTTGTCGGTCACTGACAGAAAAGTAACTTGACTCAGAGCAGGGTCATGCTGACCACATACCCTTATCTTCTGCATTAAGTTTGTTAATCTTAAGAAATTCCAAAAAGCTTTATGTAGGACTCACAAAATTAAAGGTTGGTATGAACTGTGATGTCATAATGGTTTGAATCAGGGACTACCACTGGGCTGTACCTTCAGCACCTACATATGAGCTCAGTGTGGTTTCTGTGGTTTTAACCTTTGTAAGCTGACATAAAAACATGTTCAGCATTAGCCTCAGCCCCTGAATTCTGAGCTATGGGTCTGATTGATCAACCTTAGTGTGTGTTCTATAAATCATCCATGTCTGACTGAGATCTGTTCATTTAGTTTGTGGAGCAATTACTAGACCCCAACAGAAGTATATGCTTAGGGTTGTGGAGCTAAGACCTAGTGCATACAACTACAGGGATCATTGTAGAAAAGGTGGCTGGTGTTGGGCAAAGCAAGAAGTGAGGATGAAAGTTAGGGCATTTTAAGAGCTAAAGGATAAGAGAGTTTACTCTATGATTGTGCTTCCCAAGAATACCAGAAGGTACAACCGCAAATTCTCACCATCAATATTGAACAAAGACCAATAATAGGCAAGCTAATATGTGTGGAGGGAAAGCCCAAAAGCCTTTTGTGCTGCATAAAGATCTACAGGTAAGTAAGGAATGCTGTGGAAAAAGGAAACAATCTAATTCAGGGAAAAGAACAACAATTGGTTCTCTAATATCAAAGGGTTAGCATTGAAAATATATATACAAGTACCACTATACAGAATAAGCATCTTGTATTTATGCTTTTAGAAACACACATGTATATACATATACATAAATATTTAAAAACAATTAATCACAAAAGTGGTTATGAATTTGAAATAGAGCCAGGAGGGGTTTGAGGTAGGGTATGGATAGAGGAAAGGAAGGAGAAAATCATGTGACTCTAAAATAATCTCAAAAAGTAATTTAAATAAATGATTTAAATTTAAGTTTAGAGAATGAGTATGTTGGCTTTAAATTTTATACAATGAATTTTTAAAATAAATATTTTATTGGGATATATATTTGAATAAAATTTTGTAGCAAATGTACAGAAGGCTATGTGAATAGAGTCCTTGATTTGCTCCTGTCATTTGCCATTGTTTTATGCTTTTGATGTTTTTCTTTGTTTTCTTAGGAGGGAAAAGGTGACAAAATAGAAAAAAAATTGTAAAGAAAAACAGTAGTTCAAATCCTCATATAGTGAGACACTAGATAGCTAAAACGTTATTTCACACTCTCCATTTCTCTTTTTTTCTTTTCTTTCTGATTTATTGGCATTGGAGCTAGAATGCAGATTTGAACTAGCTATTTTTATGCCAATACCATACAGTTTTTATTACTACTGCTCTGTAGTATAGCTTGAAACAAGGGATGGTGATACCTTCAGAAGCTCTTTTATTGAAAAGAACTGTTTTATCTCTCCTGGGTTTTTTGTTTTTTCCATATGGAGTTAAGACTAACTCTTTGAAGGACTGTAATTTTGATGGGATTTTTATAGGAATGACAACCTGTAGATTATTTTTGATAAAATAATCATTTTTTTCTATGTTAATCCTTCTGATTCATAGGCAGGGAAGATCTTTCCATTTTCTGATGTTTTTCTCAAGTCCTTTCTTCAGACACTTAAATTCTTGCCATATAGGGTTTTTAACTTGCTTGGATAGAGTTAGACCAAGACATTCTATATTATTTGTGGCTATTATAAAATGTGTTATTTCTCTAACTTCTTTCTCAGGCCATATATCACTTGTGTGAAGGAGGGCTACCAATTTTTCTTTTGAGTTGATTTTGTATCCAACCACTTTGCTGAAGGTATTCATTAGATATAGGAGTTCTCTGGTAGAATTTTAGTGTCACTTCGTTTACTATTATATCATCTGCAAATAGTCATGATATTTTTGACTTCTCTCTTTCCAATTTGTATCTCCTTGATCTTCATTAAATGTTTTATAACTTGAAGCTAGAACTTCAAGTACTATATTAAATACATAGAGAAAGTGGACAGCTTTGTCTTTTCCCTAATTTTAGTGGTGTTGATTATGTTGCACTCCACTTAATTTAATGTCTCTTGCTGTATATTGCTTATATTATAGCACTTATTTTTCTAAGATTTTCAACATGAAAAGGTGTTGGATTTCAGGGTTTTCAGCATCTGGTGAAATGATCATCTGACTTTTTCTTTCAGATGGTTTGTATTATAGATTACTTTGATAGATTTTCACATATTGAACCATCTCTGCATCTCTGACCTTCCTACTTGATCATGATGGATGATGTTTTCAGCGTGTTCATGGAATTGGTTTACAAGCATTTTATTTAGTAACTTTGCCTCAGTGTTCACAAGGGAAGTTGGTCTGAAGACCTACTTCTTGTTGAGTCTGTTTGTGATTTAGGCATGAGTGACTGTGCCTCACAGAATGAGTTTCTCAATGTTTCTGTTTCCATTTTGTGTGAAGGGACTTGGAAGGAGCAAATCACTGGAAACAGAGAAGACAGTGATGCCTGAGAGATTTGTAAGGAACAAATCACTGGAAACAGAGAAGACAGTGATGGCTGGGATTGGAATATAATGTGAATAGATAGACAGACAGACAGACAGACAGACAGACAGATAAACGTAAGAAAACAATTTCCCAAGATATGCAAAAGTCATAATCCTGAGCTGTAGTTCATGTGTTTGTTTTCTTGAGACCTTGTATTCTTGTGTAACTTACCGTGGAATTTTTATCTAAATTCTCCTGCTGGATGTGGTTACATAATACTATGCCTTCTCATGTGTATCATGCACTCTGCTCCAGACTTTAGTTCTTAAGACATTGAGGTATTACTCCAATCTCACAGGTCTAGGGATTAGGTTTTAGGTTTACACACAATAAATATTCTTATCTCAGTACTTCAGCAATTTCGTACAAATACCCGGACTTAATTTCTCCACAAATCTATTTTATGGCCTCTATGATAACTGTGATATTTAGCTGTCCTTTGAAACAACAATGGACTTTCTTAAAACCACATGTGTAGGATGGAATCCTGATAACAAGCCAAATCTATTTTCTGGGTGCTATAGATAAGGGGTGCTTGCTTGGCCAAGAGGATTGAGAGTTCCATTGATATTTCTGCATTCTGTCATTTGACTGGACACAAAACCCACTTTTGATGATGCTGGATTCAGTTAGTTAAATGAGAATGATAGAAAAACATTGAACATAATATGTAGAAGGAAGAAATTACAAATTATGTCTAATTTTATATCTAGAGTCCTCCCATTTAGTCAATTTCATAAGTAAAAGTTTTGGTTCACATTTACTAAATGTCACCTAATCCATGGCATACAAAAATACCTTATCTTACTGCTACTGCCTTAGATATAATATCATTCTGTTTTTGTTTATATATATATATATATATATATATATATATATATATATATTTCTTTGAAACAGAATCTCACTGTACAGCTCTGGCTTGCCTGCAACTTGTTACTTATACGAATGTGTTCATAGAAATCCTAATTCACAAATGCTGGGTTTAAGTAGTGGATCTTTGCCATAGCCTATGATAAACCCTTAATCTTAATATCAGTGAAATAGACGCCTTTTGAAATGTGAAGAGACCTACCACCCACTAAATTATTCTAACACACCTCCATCTTGCACTTTTTAAAAATAGGAATGACTTAGTTTTCAAATCTCCAAAAAGCAGAGATTGCTTTCCTTCATTAACTATTCACTACTAAAGTATTAACTCATCAAGGGATGGTACAGAGAAGGAAATCTCTCTCTCTCTCTCTCTCTCTCTCTCTCTCTCTCTCTCTCTCTGTCTGTCTCTCTCTGCCTCTCTCTCTGTCTCTCTCTGTCTCACTCTGTCTCTCTCTGTCTCTCTCTCTGTCTCTCTCTGTCTCTCTCTCTCTCTCCCTCTCTCTCTCTCTCTCTCTCTCTCTCTCTCTGTCACACACACACACACACACACACACACACCTTATACATATAGTTCAATCACTTCAATATCTTTTATGTTCGTATTTTCTTATAAGGTTTCTGGAATTCTGAGTGGTGGATCTTCTCCTCCTCACAGTCTACTTAACTGGTCATCCATATACAAACAGATCCTTCCCTTTTTCCTTGCAGAGTTGTTCTGTAACTGATACTTTCCAAACTTCTTAGCTGTACTTTATTTAAAACTTGTGTAATGTTTCTAGTTTTATTAAGGGATTAATTTTCATAAAATGGTTATGATGCTTGAAATATTCAGTTTCCTTGTGATCAAAGTCAATTTCAGATCTGCTGTTTACTCACAGGCATACTAATTGCTTTTTAAAGCATCACCCTTATAACAATCAAAATATCTCTGCCTGTAATTTATGCTTTTTCCTTGCAAAACCTCATTAGCAGTCATAAGACTCGATAATGTTAATATTCCCAAGATGAATGATACAAAAGATTCATTATCTTTAAGCCACATTGGAATCATTGAACTGAGGCATTTTATATGATTACAATTATCTTTCAAGCAATGTACTCATATAAATTTAACTAGACGCTTAAGTGGCCTATTGACCCAAAGGGCACTCTAACTCCCTGACCTGATAATTTAATATATTAATGTGCAAGGAATAATGCACACTTTCATTACAAAGTTTTTTCTGCTCTATTTTGAACAAACAGTCTTATGGGTGAAATTGGAATAGTGACAGCAAAATAAAAAGATTTTTTTTCAAGTTACTCAGACTCTTCTTTCTCTGTATATATATTTTTAGTTATTATGAAAATTAAGAGAATTCTACTTTATATATCTATTTTCTGTATGATTACTTTCCTATGTAAAGATAAGTTAGAAGTCTTTTTTTTTTAAAAAAAAACATGCCTCGTAGATTAATCAGAGCATTGTATGGTAATTTATGAAACCTGAGTACATTAAATTTGATGCTCTTCAAGTCACGGTAGTAAGAATTTGCAAACAGCCTTCTAATGCCTACTGACTTACTATTTCTCATATTGGATGCATAGAGAAGGTTTGATCTTTGAAAACTTGCATTTCCTTCAAACACACCAATTCTGAATTAATGTCACTGTGGAATCTGGATAGCTCAGTGCTCCACAAGGCTTCTAATGTGGAACCCAGATTTTAGAACATTGATAGCTATAAAACATTGCTCGCAGGACTCAGTGGGGTTTCCCTTAGGTGAAACACCTAACAGTAAGGAAATGGAACCACCTCCAGTAGTTAGACAGTGTCCCCAGTGGAGGGATGGGGACACCAACACACCTTCAAATTTTTTGACCCAGAATTGTTCCTGTCTAAAGGAAATGCAGGGACAAAAATATCGATGAAAAGCTAAGTAGTGACCAGCCCAATTTGGCATCCATCCCATGTGCTGATTCCAGACCCTGACACTATTACTGGTTCTGTGTTTTGCTTACAGACAAGAGCCTAGTACGGCTGTTTTCTGAGAGGTTCTACCAGCAGCTGACTGAGACAGATGCAGATACTTATAGCCAACCATTGGAATGAGGTCAGGGACCCATATGGAAGATTTAGGGGAAAGATTGAAGGAGTTGAAGGGGATGGCAACTTGATTCAAAGACCAACATTATCAACTAGCCATAACCCGTGGGAGGTCCCAGAGACTAAACCACCAACCAAAGAGCATACAGAGGCTGGTCCAAGGCACTTGATACATATGTAATGGAGGACTTCCTAGACTGTCCTCAGTGGGATGCACTTAATCCTGTAGAGAATTAATGCCCTAGGAAAGGGAGATGTGGGGGAAAGACAGGGGAGCCTCATCACAGAAGGGAAGGGGAATGGGATGAAAGACTCTGGGAGGGGAATCAGGAGGGTGCAATATTTGGCATGTAAATAAATAAAATAATTATTTTCATAAATTAATAAAATCATGACATTTGTGAAAATTGCAATATATAGGACAAACTGGACATTCCCTTTAAATAGTGCAGAGTCGTCATGCTACAATGTATATGAAATTCAGTATAGGTTCCAATGCAGTTTCCTATCTTAACAATTTGACTAATTTTTAAGAATGGCATTCATAGTGATATTAAATTATGAAATTATTTTTGTATATTCCTCTAGTGTTTTAGTTTATCCGTCTAGTTGTTTATCTATGCATATAAACTATATCCACACACACGCACTGTTACTTTTTTTTTCCTTTTTTTTTATTAATTTGAGTATTTCTTATATACATTTCGAGTGTTATTCTCTTTCCCGGTTTCTAGGCAAACATCCCCCTCCCCGCTCCCCTTCCTTATGGGTGTTCCCCTCCCAACCCTCCCCCCATTGCCGCCCTCCCCCCAACAGTCTAGTTCACTGGGGGTTCAGTCTTAGCAGGACCCAAGGCTTCCCCTTCCACTGGTGCTCTTACTAGGATATTCATTGCTACCTATGGGGTCAGAGTCCAGGGTCAGTCCATGTATAGTATTTAGGTAGTGGCTTAGTCCCTGGAAGCTCTGGTTGCTTGACATTGTTGTACATATGGGGTCTCGAGCCCCTTCAAGCTCTTCCAGTTCTTTCTCTGATTCCTTCAACGGGGGTCCTATTCTCAGTTCAGAGGTTTGCTGCTGGCATTCGCCTCTGTATTTGCTGTATTCTGGCTGTGTCTCTCAGGAGAGATCTACATCCGGCTCCTGTCCGTCTGACTTCTTTGCTTCATCCATCTTGTCTAATTGGGTGGCTGTATATGTATGGGCCACATGTGGGGCAGGCTCTGAATGGGTGTTCCTTCAGTCTCTGTTTAAATCTTTGCCTCTCTATTACGTGCCAATGGTATTCTTGAACCCTTTTAAAGAAGGAGTGAAGCATTCACATTTTGATCATCCGTCTTGAGTTTCATTTGTTCTAGGCATCTAGGGTAATTCAAGCATTAGGGCTAATAGCCACTTATCAATGAGTGCATACCATGTATGTCTTTCTGTGATTGGGATAGCTCACTCAGGATGATATTTTCCAGTTCCAACCATTTGCCTACGAATTTCATAAAGTCATTGTTTTTGATAGCTGAGTAATATTCCATTGTGTAGATGTACCACATTTTCTGTATCCATTCCTCTGTTGAAGGGCATCTGGGTTCTTTCCAGCTTCTGGCTATTATAAATAAGGCTGCGATAAACATAGTGGAGCACGTGTCTTTTTTATATGTTGGGGCATCTTTTGAGTATATGCCCAAGAGAGGTATAGCTGGATCCTCAGGCAGTTCAATGTCCAATTTTCTGAGGAACCTCCAGACTGATTTCCAGAATGGTTTTACCAGTCTGCAATCCCACCAACAATGGAGGAGTGTTCCTCTTTCTCCTCATCCTCGCCAGCATCTGCTGTCACCTGAGTTTTTGATCTTAGCCATTCTCACTGGTGTGAGGTGAAATCTCAGGGTTGTTTTGATTTGCATTTCCCTTATGACTAAAATGTTGAACATTTCCTTAGGTGTTTCTCAGCAATTCGGCATTCCTCAGCTGTGAATTCTTTGTTTAGCTCTGAACCCCATTTTTAATAGGGTTATTTGTCTCCCTGCAGTCTAACTTCTTGAGTTCTTTGTATATTTTGGATATAAGACCTCTATCTGTTGTAGGATTGGTAAAGATCTTTTCCCAATCTGTTGCTTGCCGTTTTGCCCTAACCACAGTGTCCTTTGCCTTACAGAAGCTTTGCAGTTTTATGAGATCCCATTTGTCGATTCTGGATCTTAGAGCATAAGCCATTGGTGTTTTGTTCAGGAAATTTTTTCCAGTGCCCATGTGTTCCAGATGCTTCCCTAGTTTTTCTTCTATTAGTTTGAGTGTGTCTGGTTTGATGTGGAGGTCCTTGATCCACTTGGACTTAGACTTTGTACAGGGTGATAAGCATGGATCGATCTGCATTCTTCTACATGTTGACCTCCAGTTGAACCAGCACCATTTGCTGAAAAGGCTATCTTTTTTCCATTGGATGGTTTTGGCTCCTTTGTCAAAAATCAAGTGACCATAGGTGTGTGGGTTCATTTCTGGGTCTTCAATTCTATTCCATTAGTCTATCTGTCTGTCTCTGTACCAATACCATGCAGTTTTAATCACTATTGCTCTGTAATACTACTTGAGTTCAGGGATAGTGATTCCCCTTGAAGTCCTTTTATTGTTGAGGATAGTTTTACCTATCCTAGGTTTTTTGTTATTCCAGATGAATTTGCAAATTTTTCTGTCTAACTCTTTGAAGAATTGGATTGGTATTTTGATGGGGATTGCATTGAATCTGTAGATCACTTTTGGTAAAATGGCCATTTTTACTATATTAATCCTGCCAATCCATGAGCATGGGAGATCTTTCCATCTTCTGAGGTCTTCTTCAATTTCTTTCTTCAGTGTCTTGAAGTTCTTATTGTACAGATCTTTTACTTGCTTGGTTAAAGTCACACCGAGGTACTTTATATTATTTGGGTCTATTATGAAGGGTGTTGTTTCCCTACTTTCTTTCTCGGCTTGTTTCTCTTTTGTGTCGAGGAAGGCTACAGATTTATTTGAGTTAATTTTATACCCAGCCACTTTGCTGAAGTTGTTTATCAGCTTTAGCAGTTCTCTGGTGGAACTTTTGGGATGACTTAAATATACTATCATATCATCTGCAAATAGTGATATTTAAATTTCTTCTTTTCTGATCTGTATCCCCTTGACCTCCTTTTGTTGTCTGATTGCTCTTACTAGAACTTCAAGAACTATATTGAATAAGTAGGGAGACAGTGGGCAGCCTTGTCTAGTCCCTGATTTTAGTGGGATTGCTTCAAGTTTCTCTCCATTTAGTTTAATGTTAGCAACTGGTTTGCTGTATATGGCTTTTACTATGTTTAGGTATGGGCCTTGAATTCCTATTCTTTCCAGGACTTTTATCATCAAGGGGTGTTGAATATTGCCAAATGCTGTCTCAGCATCTAATGAAATGATCATGTGGTTTTGTTCTTTCAGTTTGTTTATATTATGGATCACATTGATGGTTTTCCGTATATTAAACCATCTCTGCATGCCTTGGATGAAGCCTACTTGGTCATGGTGGATGATTGTTTTGATGTGCTCTTGGATTCGGTTTGCCAGAATTTTATTGAGTTTTGTTGTGTCGATATTCATAACAGAAATTGGTCTGAAGTTCTCTTTCTTTGTTGGGTCTTTGTGTGGTTTAGGTATAAGAGTAATTGTGGCTTCATAGAAGGAATTCGGTAGTGCTCCATCTGTTTCCATTTTGTGGAATAGTTTAGATAATATTGGTATGAGGTCTTCTATGAAGGTCTGATAGAATTCTGCACTAAACCCGTCTGGACCTGGGCTCTTTTTGTTTGGGAGACCTTTAATGACTGCTTCTATTTCCTTAGGAGTTATGGGGTTGTTTAACTGGTTTATCTGTTCCTGATTTAACTTCGGTACCTGGAATCTGTCTAGGAAATTGTCCATTTCCTGTAGATTTTCAAGTTTTGTTGAATATAGGCTTTTATACTAAGATCTGATGGTTTTTTGAATTTCCTCTGTATCTGTAGTTATGTCACCCTTTTCATTTCTGATTTTGTTAATTTGGACACACTCTCTGGGTCCTCTCGTTAGTCTGGCTAAGGGTTTATCTATCTTGTTGATTTTCTCAATGAACCAACTTTTGGTTCTGTTGATTCTTTCTATGGTCCTTTTTGTTTCTACTTGGTTGATTTCAGCTCTGAGTTTGATTATTTCCTGCCTTCTACTCCTCCTGGGTGTATTTGCTTCTTTTTGTTCTAGAGCTTTGAGGTGTGCTGTCAAGCTGCTGACATATGCTCTTTCCTGTTTCTTTCTGCAGGCACTGAGCGCTATGAGTTTTCCTCTTAGCACAGCTTTCATTGTGTCCCATAAGTTTGGGTATGTTGTACCTTCATTTTCATTAAATTCTAAAAAGTTTTTAATTTCTTTCTTTATTTTTCCTTGACCAGGTTATCATTGAGTAGAGCATTGTTCAATTTCCACGTGTATGTGGGCATTTTCCCCTTATTGTTCTTGAAGACCAGTTTTAGGCCGTGGTGGTCTAATAGCATGTATGGGATTATTTCTATCTTTCTGTACCTGTTGAGGCCTGTTTTTGACCAATTATATGGTCAATTTTGGAGAAAGTACCATGAGGAGCTGAGAAGAAGGTATATCCTTTTGCTTTAGGATAGAATGTTCTATAAATATCGGTTAAGTCTATTTGGCTCATGACTTCTCTTAGTCTGTCTACATCTCTGTTTAATTTCTGTTTCCATGATCTGTCCATTGATGAGAGTGGGGTGTTGAAATTTCCTACTATTATTGTGTGAGGTGCAATGTGTGTTTTGAGGTTTAGTAAGGTTTCTTTTACGTATGTAGGTGCCCTTGTATTTGAGGCATAGATATTTAGGATTGAGAGTTCATCTTGGTGGATTTTTCCTTTGATGAATATGACGTGTCCTTCCTTATCTTTTTTGATGACTTTTAGTTGAAAATTGATTTTATTTGATATTAGAATGGCTACTCCAGCTTGCTTCTTCTGACGATTTGCTTGGAATATTGTTTTCCAGCCTTTCACTCTGAGGTAGTGTCTGTCTTTGTCTCTGAGGTGTGTTTCGTATAGGCAGCAGAATGCAGGGTCCTCGTTGCGTATCCAGTTTGTTAATCTATGTCTTTTTATTGGGGAGTTGAGGCCATTGATGTTTAGAGATATTAAGGAATAGTGATTATTGCTTCCTGTTATATTCATATTTGGATGTGAGGTTATGTTTGTGTGCTTTTCTTCTCTTTGTTTTGTTGCCAAGACGATTAGTTTCTTGCTTCTTCTAGGGTATAGCTTGCCTCCTTATGTTGGGCTTTACCATTTATTATCCTTTGTAGTGCTGGATTTGTAGAAAGATATTGTGTAAATTTGGTTTTGTCATGGATTATCTTGGTTTCTCCATCTATGTTAATTGAGAGTTTTGCAGGATACAGTAACCTGGGTTGGCATTTGTGTTCTCTTAGGGTCTGTATGACATCTGTCCAGGATCTTCTGGCCTTCATAGTTTCTGGCGAAAAGTCTGGTGTGATAATGATAGGTCTGCCTTTATATGTTACTTGACCTTTTTCCCTTACTGCTTTTAATATTCTTTCTTTATTTTGTGCGTTTGGTGTTTTGACTATTATGTGACGGGAGGTGTTTCTTTTCTGGTCCAATCTATTTGGAATTCTGTAGGCTTCTTGTATGCCTATGGGTATCTGTTTTTTTTAGGTAAGGGAAGTTTTCTTCTATGATTTTGTTGAAGATATTTACTGGTCCTTTGAGCTGGGAGTCTTCACTCTCTTCTATACCTATTATCCTTAGGTTTGATCTTCTCATTGAGTCCTGCATTTCCTGTATGTTTTGGACCAGTAGCTTTTTCAGCTTTACATTATCTTTGACAATTGGGTCAATGATTTCTATGGAATCTTCTGCTCCTGAGATTCTCTCTTCCATCTCTTGTATTCTGTTGGTGAAGCTTGTATCTACAGCTCCTTGTCTCTTCTTTTGGTTTTCTATATCCAGGGTTGTTTCCATGTGTTCTTTCTTGATTGCTTCTATTTCCATTTTTAATTCCTTCAACTGTTTAACTGTGTTTTCCTGGAATTCTTTCAGGGATTTTTGTGTCTCCTCTCTATGGGCTTCTACCTGTTTATTTATATTTTCCTGAAATTCTTTCAGGCATTTTTGCGATTCCTCTCTGTAGGCTTCTACTTTTTCTCTAAGGGAGTTCTTCACGTCTTTCTTGAAGTCCTCCAGCATCATGATCAAATATGATTTTGAAACTAGATCTTGCTTTTGTGGTGTGTTTGGATATTCCATGTTTCTTTTGATGGGAGAATTGGGCTCTGATGGTGCCATGTAGTCTTGTTTTCTGTTGCTTGGGTTCCTGTGCTTGCCTCTCGCCATCAGATTATCTCTAGTATTACTTTGTTCTGCTATTTCTGACAGTGGCTAGACTGTCCTATAAGCCTGTGTGTCAGGAGTGCTGTAGACCTGTTTTCCTGTTTTCTTTCAGCCTGTTATGGGGACAGAGTGTTCTGCTTTTGGGCGTGTAGTTTTTCCTCTCTACAGGTCTTCAGCTGTTCCTGTGGGCCTGTGTCTTGTGTTCACCAGCCAGGTCACTTGCAGCAGAAAAGTTGGTCTTACCTGTGGTCCCGAGGCTCAAGTTTGCTCGCGGGGTGCTGCCCACGAGCTCTCTGCGGCGGCAGCAACCAGGAAGATCTGCGCTGCCTTTTCCGGGAGCTATAGTGCACCAGGGTTCCAGATGGCGTTTGGTGTTTTCCTCTGGCGTCTGGATGTGTGCAGAGTGCAGTCTCTTCTGGTTTCCCAGGCGTGTCTGTCTCTCTGTAGGTTTAGCTCTCCCTCCCACGGGATTTGGGTGCAGAGAACTGTTTATCTGGTCTCTTCCTTCAGGTTCCGGCGTTGTCTCAGGCGCAGGGGCCCTTCTGCTCCTGGGCCCTCCCCCACGGGAACCCAGAGGCCTTATACAGTTTCCTCTTGGGCCAGGGATGTGGGCAGGGGTGGGCAGTGTTGGTGGTCTCTTCCGCTCTACAGCCTCAGGAGTGCCCACCTGACCAGGCTGTGGGGTCTCTCTCCCATGGGGTCTGGGAGCAGAGAGCTGCTGCGGGCAGGGATCCGCGGGTGTGGGACTCCCGGTAAACACAGGGAGTGCCTGGTTGTAGAGGAATTCTGCCTCTGTGTGCCCCGAGTTCACCAGGCAGGTCTCTTGCAGCAGAAAAGTTGGTCTTACCTGTGGTCCCGAGGCTCAAGTTTGCTCGCTGGGTGTTGCCCACCGCCCTGTTACTTTAAATAAGTAATCTAAGAAGAATCTTGAAAACATGCAGTCTGACGAGTTGGTGTTCTGTGGGAATGAATCTAATTGTCATATGGGCTATCGATAAACATATTATCACTCAAAAAAGATAAAGAAGAAATACTAAATACTGTCATTCTTGGCATCATGGAAAGATATGGAGGTTAAGTGAAATACGCCAGACACTGAAGGACATGAATTACATGATTTCATTCTTAAGTGCTATTTATATAATAAATTAATCTCATTAAACAGTAAGTTTAAAAGAGTGTTAACATATTCCAGAGGGTCCTCCATTCTCCCACCACCTCTCCTCCACCTCCATCAGACTCCTTAACTGTACAGACAGAAGCATATTGTCCCCTGAGAGGCTCCATCCAACAGATGACTCAGTCTTGGACAAACAACCACAGTTAAACAGTGGGTGTAGTTTAGGGACTCTTACATAAGAATAGGAGGAAGGATTGCAGGCTTGAAGGGGATAGGAACTCCATAGGAAGACCAGCAGAGTCAACTAACCTGGACCCTTGTGGCTGTCAGAGTCTGAACCATCAAGCCAAGTTTAGGAGGAAGAGTAGCAACCACCTCTCTGTAAAGACCTAATTGAGGACTGCCTGAGAGACCAAGGATGGCTGAAGCAGACAATGACAGTCCATCCGGAAGAGATGGATGCTTTCTTGTGACCAATGGAGCACAGGTGGAGGGTATTAAAGGAACTTGTAACATTCTGACAAGTTTGTTGCCAGGATTTCTCACCTGCTCTTGGAGTCTTCGGTTGATTCCACACTACCTCACCTCCAAATCCAAGGGTAGGTAGGGTCAGGCAGAAAGTGGTCCAGGGCATAGGCAGCAGAAAAGAACATACTTGGGCTGAACCTAGACCCCCACACATATGTAGCAGATGTGCAGCTTGACCATCATGTGGGCCATGAACAAGTGGAGCAGGGGCTATCCCAAAAGCTGTTGCCTGTCCATGGGATACGTTCTAGCTGGGCTGCCTTGTCTTGGCCCAGTGGGAGAGGAAGCACCTAGCCCTGCAGAGACTTGAAGTGTCAGAGTGGGGGAATATCCGAGAACACACCCTCCTCCAACCCTTTTGAGCATTTGGACTAGAAGCCGAGAGGGGATAATGGGGGAAGGATTGTGGAGGGGTTGAGGAGGAGGGGCTGTGAGCAGGATGTGAAGTGAATAAGTAAAATCATAAGATTAAGCAGAGAACATAGATAGACCTCAGTAAAGGAGAGGTAGGGAAAGGCTAATGGAAGCGTGTTAATCTCTGACTAGACTGAAGCATGGCATCGCACAGTACAGAACACATTGTGGTGCTGTGAGGCACTTCATTTTCAATGTTCCAGCCAATGATTTAGAAAGTTTTCTCAATAAACAAAGATAAATTTTGAGGTACAGATACAATAAATTTGATACAAATAGTACAGGTATATACATGCAATGAAAGAGGCTGGTGTTGCATTCTCATACGCAATTCATCTTTCAGATTGTGTTAAAATTAATTTTGGCTAATAAATAAGGCTTACAAGACTCAAGTTTTTGTCAATCAAAATCAGGAATATCTGTAATTTATATATGAAAGAAAAATTCATTATTCTTTAATATTTCTCTCTTTGATTTTTGATATTACATTTTAATTACAACCTTCTCCCCTTCCATTCTCTCTATCTAAACTCTCCCATAGATCCTTCCTTGCTTATTTTCAAATCCAAAGTTTCTGGTCCCCTTAATGTTATTGGATGAATATATACATATTCATATGTTTATATATACATATTGCTCAATGTAATGTGAACAGTATGTGTAATGTTGCATGTATGAATTCTTTCAGGACTGAAAATTTGATATTGAATAGTCAACAATTATGCTTTTCTTTGAAGAGGACAATGACTTCTGCTGCCCTTATTTGACAATAGTATTTGGTGTAGAGTTGAGGCTTCCTGGATTTTTCCTCATCCTCACTGTGATATATATTGCTGTCCTTACTGTTCAGTTCATAATTAGGCATATAAGTTTACCTTTATATTATTTATCATTGGTTGTCTGACTGCTCTGTAGTCTTCATTAACTGAGCATGACTATCAAGTCCGAGTAGTCAATCACTTTTGTACAATATAAATGAAGGAAGACACATCAACATTTGTTCACTTTTTATTTTATTTGTTGTTTACTTTTGTTGTTGGCTTTGTCTTTGTTCTCTCTGTCTCTTTGTCTCTGTCTCTCTGTCTCTCTCCCCTTCTCTAACTGTGCGTATGTGCACAAGCGCACGTGCCTATGTGCACATGTGTGTATTTTTATGTTTCTGATATGTCTCAATTTTCAGTCTATATTGGTCTCTATTTTTTTTTCTTTTCTTTTCTTTTTTTTTTAGTTTTTTTTTTTTAATTAACTTGAGTATTTCTTATATACATTTCAAGTGTTATTCCCTTTCCCGGTTTCCGGGCAAAATCCCCCTCCCCCCTCCCCTTCCTTATCGGTGTTCCCCTCCCAACCCTCCCCCCATTGCCGCCCTCCCCCCATAGTCTAGTTCACTGGGGGTTCAGTCTTAGCAGGACCCAGGGCTTCCCCTTCCACTGGTGCTCTTACTAGGATATTCATTGCTACCTATGGGGTCAGAGTCCAGGGTCAGTCCATGTATAGTCTTTAGGTAGTGGCTTAGTCCCTGGAAGCTCTGGTTGCTTGACATTGTTGTACATATGGGGTCTCGAGCCCCTTCAAGCTCTTCCAGTTCTTTCTCTGATTCCTTCAACGGGGGACCTATTCTCAGTTCAGTGGTTTGCTGCTGGCATTCGCCTCTGTATTAGCTGTATTCTGGCTGTGTCTCTCAGGAGCGATCTACATCCGGCTCCTGTCGGTCTGCACTTCTTTGCTTCATCCATCTTGTCTAATTGGGTGGCTGTATATGTATGGGCCACATGTGGGGCAGGCTCTGAATGGGTGTTCCTTCAGTCTCTGTTTTAATCTTTGCCTCTCCCTTCCCTGCCAAGGGTATTCTTTTTCCTCATTTAAAGAAGGAGTGAAGCATTCACATTTTGATCATCCGTCTTGAGTTTCGTTTGTTCTAGGGATCTAGGGTAATTCAAGCATTTGGGCTAATAGCCACTTATCAATGAGTGCATACCATGTATGTCTTTCTGTGATTGGGTTAGCTCACTCAGGATGATATTTTCCAGTTCCAACCATTTGCCTACGAATTTCATAAACTCGTTGTTTTTGATAGCTGAGTAATATTCCATTGTGTAGATGTACCACATTTTCTGTATCCATTCCTCTGTTGAAGGGCATCTGGGTTCTCTCCATTTTCTGGCTATTATAAATAAGGCTGCGATGAACATAGTGGAGCACGTGCCTCTTTTATATGTTGAGGCATCTTTTGGGTATATGCCCAAGAGAGGTATAGCTGGATCCTCAGGCAGTTCAATGTCCAATTTTCTGAGGAACCTCCAGACTGATTTCCAGAATGGTTGTACTATTGGTCTCTATTTTTATCCTCCTGCCTCTTCCTCTGATTACTGAGATTATAAGTATGTACCATACTTCAGAGTCTATTAAATACATTCTTAGAAAATTAATTCTTTGAGCCCTTTCAAAACTGATTTCATGAGAGATTTTCTGTATGGTCTGCAGCCATAAAGCTAGAAATCATTTACAGTCTGCCTCTCTATGCACAGGCTTTATCCTAAGATGTTTTCATTCTTTAAAAAATGTAATATATATGAGATTAACATGCTAGTATTCATTCCAAGTCAATTATGTATATACTTCTTAGATACAGACAAAAAATATTCCCAAATACAATGGATATGTATTCATTTCACCAAAATCCTGGGTATAAAATTATTTAAAGGGTTAAAATCTAAGATTGTATAAACACAGTGATATCATGTCTTAAAGATTGATACTTATTGTGTTTTTGTTTTTAAATATTTGATTCTATCAAATTTTATCGTAGTATAATGGAAGATTGACATTCAGTCGAAAAGGCCAAGTTTTATTTCCTGGGTTTGTTGGTATCTTTTTTATTAGGTAAAAATGGCATGTAAAATGTTTCTCTTTCATAAGCTTCTTTGATAATCTCCCTGTGCTTTGATTTTTGTTTTACTTCACTCTGAAATTTGTTCTCTCTCCAAGATTAAACTATTCTTATAAATAATCACTTCACTCTTTGGGACAACTGATGTACAAATCATCCTCATTTGCTTCAAATAATGAACATACAATTTAGTACAGTTTTAAAATCATTTTTATTAAAAGCCAGAAGTTTTCATTGGGTTTTATTTTTACTTATATTTTAAGGAATAGTCTTTCATTTTCTTGGACAACTGAAGAAATAGAGGCATATTTATTTTAGTCCACTGTTTTCAATTCAATTGCAGGCTACCATTTGTGACTAGTTAATATGTACAGTTCTTTGTTGTTTCCTTAATGTTTGGAGGCTATGTGTCACTGTAGGGCTACTAGTTTTGAGCTTGCCTTAGTGTCTGATCCTGAGTGGTTCTGCTACAGGTGTGACCTGCACACCAGCCTCAGAGAAGATTCTAAAAATCTTATTCTTGGGCTGAGCACATGATTTACTGGATAATCATTATGTGCAAATGTTAGGACTTGAGCCCAAATCCCCAAAACAAACATAAGCAAAGTAGCACACATTTACAATCCTGGTACTCTTATGGGTAGATGGAAGGGAGACAGAAGACACTCCTGGAGTTTGTGAGGATATATTGGAAAGAGGTCATGAATATCAATAACCAATATCTATCATTAACAGTGATTTAAGTAGCCTTCTGACCTTCATGATAGTTGTAAAACTTACATGCCTATAATCAAACACATGCACACAAACATACATGCACACAAATAGTTACATACATCATGCACATGCATCATACTCACACATAAAAATAAATGACAGATAATGTCATTATTCCCCTAATTCATTTGCATGCTATATGTAGCATTATGTGTTTGTAAAGCAAACCATGCTAAGCATTATATGTTATAGTAAGAAAAGACTTCTTGGGCTGGAGAGATGGCTTGGTGGTTAAGAGCACTGACTGCTCTTCCAGAGGTCCTGAGTTCAATTCCCAGCAACCACACGGTGGCTCACAAGAAAACACTTCTTATGTCTGTTGTTCATGTAAAGAAAACATCCCCGTGTACTTTTAACTTCAGTGTTTAACTGCTTTAACAGCTTGAAGACTTTTAATATTTTTATTTTTTTTTAAGATTTATTTTTTTTACTTCATGTAGGTGAATATGCTGTCTCTGTCTTCAGACACACCAGAAGAGGGCATTGGATCCCGTTACAGATGTTTGTGAGCCACTTTGTGGTTGCTGAGATTTGAACTCAGGACCTCTGGAAGAGCAATCAGTGCTCTTAAGCACTGAGCCATCTCTCCAGCCCCTATTAGTCTTACAGGAATTCATTAAACCGCAAGGGCAAAGCTGTATATGATATAGTAATGTTGATATGCATAAGTGACAACATTCACTTTGATATAACTTCAGGACTTAAGAAGGAATTTGTTCTTTATAAGGACTTTAATAAATCTGGCTAAAGGACATTTCCAAAAATAAAGATAAAAGTTAAATTATTTCTTTTTGTTGAAAACATAGTACCTAGTACATGGTTAATAATAATTAAAATAAAAATTTTATAAAATAATTTGGTCTGTAAAATATAATAGGCAATTACTTGCAATTTCAATCCTCATATGTTTTTAGTATGTCTACTATACTAGATTATTATGAACCTTCCAATAAAGATAATTATAGCATGAAGTGACAGGACTCTTTGTTAGTTATTTATAAAGCTTTGAAGTTAGTTGACATTTATGCCTCCATCGCAAATATTGTTGCAGATTATAGAAAAAAAATATAACAATTGAGTAGTTCTTCAGCGTCCTGGCATGAGAGTTACAGAAGGCTATAAGCATGCATCATTCATATCAGCCATATAAGGAGGTCTAAGTGGAATTAAGAATTGTAACGTTGCCAGTACATCTATCGAGAGGCATGCTGCCATTTTTATCTTCTATGAAATGTCTGTTGCCAAGGAAGACAGGATCGCAATATTGTCTGACAGATGGAGATGGCATGGTGCATTCTTGGTCATCAAAATCCTCCTGTAGCATAGACTCTTTAGTTGGTGAATATTCACAATGTAGGGGAAGCATGGTACATACTACATAATCTCAATGACCTAAGTGTATGTACACATGCAGGATCTAGAAGGGCACATCGAACTGAGCTGCTTGTGACTGGGTGACTTTGTTCTTGTCTTCTTGTATTCTGTTTCTGATAATGCACATATTAAGAAATAAAACGAAAGCTTCTTTTTAAAAACTTAAAGAAAAATAGAATGAGATAGAGCATGGAAACCTCAGCCCAATCTCTGTCTTCTCTCTCTTCCACAAGATAATTAATGCATTTTTGTTCCTTTTAGTTACTGGGGAAAAAGAAAACTGGTAGGTAAGAAATGTGGATATTATTCTAAGTGATCTCTTCTCTCTTCCCCCAAAGCAGGCTATTTATATTTGCTCCGTGTACTTACCTTATGTTAAGGCCCATTGAAGCAATAGTGATACAAAGGGTATAGAAGCACCAATCACTTTCTACTTTGATTTAAACCCTACTTCACAAGACTGAACTCATGCCTGGCACTGGAAAAAATGAACATGTATAAGTATTAATGAGTAGGTAAAAGCTCATAGTTCTGGAAGGAAAGCTGAATACCACTGCTCTGCCAATTTGCCATAGTAAAAAGTTGCCCTTAATTTCTTATCTTTAGACATATAGATTAATGTATACATAGTGAAACACAGAGAAGTTTCATTTCACAGTAGAAAGGGAGGTAGTCCAGAGAATTCTACTGCATAACATTCAGAAAATAAGTGTTTAGTTCTATGAGGGACAGCTGTTTAAATCTCCTCTCCTGGCACTTCCGAAAAAAAAGGGGAAGAAAGACTAAGAAGAAGAAATCGTAGACAGTTATCGTGAAATAATAGTTACTGGATATGCCAATGATAGTGCACAGATAAATTCACATCAGTTGTGATGGTTTGCATAAGGCCTGCACAATCTCAAAACTGCCAAATTCTCAACACGGATCAGAAAGTCATTCGTGAAGTATAACCCCTAGAAAAGAAGCTATTTGCAATTTATGACTGCTGCGGGGAAGTCAGTTTTCTTCAGGAGTGTGACTTTTGATACACTACACATGCTTCAGTAGAGTATCTTACACCCATGTACAAAAAGTGTGGAGTCAATGGATTTAAAAGTAATTAGATAAACAGAACATGAAGTTGAAGGAAAAGTGATGGAGGTCTTAAAAAAAAGGTTCATAGGAATGGAGAAAATAGGTAGATTTGATGAAAATGCATTATATACACATATGAAAATTTCAAACACAAATTTATGAAGATTTCTATCACAGTTTAAAAATAATCTGCTAATTTTTAAAACTATTTAAATTAATTTTGGATAATCATTAGTGATAATTTTGAATTCATAGCTTTAGGTATCCAGTAAAATAATGTTGACACTAGAAGAGTCTATCACAAAGTAGTCATCTTATAAATCTTTTTTTTGAAAAAAATGAAGGAGAATGAGTTTAATGTCAAATAGATGCTTTGCTTAATTTAATCTTTTAAGGTTATTTACTTCAGAGTGTTGAATCTACACTTGGTTGATTTTTAGCTAAATGTTAATGTTTGGAATTAACCTACTACTTGTGAATCTCCTAGAATATTCCTGACACATGGTAGACAACCGTTAACAGTAAACCTGGCATTCTGCTTTCATCTGGAATAAACTTGGGCCTAACAGAATTGGTTTTCTGGACATTATTGTACAAGCTAGGGAAATTTATCTTACTCATATATAGGATGTCCTTGGAGGTAAATGTGCTAATAATAATAGGCTATTTAAAATTGTTAATGAAATTCTATATTGCAGCAATCACTTGAAAATGTAATGCTTATTACTAAGCAAAACTACTTTACAGTCATTGAATTTCTTGAGTATGTTTTTAAAATTACCACCTCAGTCATAACTATTGTACATTTCTAAAAAATGGAAATCAGATAGCTTCTAGGAACAATATAGGTTTAAAAGAATGTCTTGGAAACCTGAGGCCAGTGAGCTCATTACTAATCACTCCCTGATGCTCCATCTCTCCTATTATGTTAGTCTCTGCTAGGATCCTTAAGCAAGGCAAATACTAGGCATTTTTGTGTAACCTTGCTTCTAGAACTCTACTACTGACTACAATGTACAAGTCAAAATAAGACCAGGATCAAGAATTTGAAGACCCAGAATATGATCCCTTTTGTTCACTTCCTAATCTCACAGTATTTGACATCTAGATCCTTTATGGTTTTTGGAATTTATATATATTCCTTAGATAAGAGTGGACACTCTGAAGTCGAGTTAAACCTTAATGTGTTTGTATTTCAGCTCATTTGAACATATAAATCAATTGTTTTGTCTACAGCCATAATAGACCAGATTAAAAGAGAGACAGAAAAAAGAGGAAATAAATTTAATACATATTAAACAGACACATAGCCATGTATAGAGAAAGATTAATACAAAATATAACAAAGATAAAAAATGTTACAAACCCAAACACATCTGCTACAAGTTGAACTCATAGTAAGATAAAAATAAACTTGTTATAGATACTGATTGATTATGTATCAATCTGTTGTTCTAAGTGACTCTTAGTGCTATTCTGTTCCTGAATTTATCAAAACCCAAACTTCATATAAATGGCAGTTGACATATAATGCATAAGGACAAAAAAAACCCTCACAACTAATTATATGTTTTCATTTTCTTTTCCATTTAAAATTAATTTTTATAAATGTTGGTTAATTCAAAGGAAATGGTGCCCCTCTAAAAGTACAATTTATTGCATTAAATTGCATCATAGCTGCTTAATAAACAACGATGAAATTCTTACCTGAGTCTCTAAGGATCACTCGTTGATTATTCAACAATAACTTGAATGGCAGATAACAACTCAACAATGAAATAGTCATATTAGGTTAAGTTGTACACATTTTTACAAATATTAAAAAGTGTAATAAACCTTACTAATACAGATTAAGATGAGGATGCTTGCAGCAAACCATTGGACTGAGCACTGGGTCCCCAATGGAGGAGTAAGAGAAAGGACTGAAGTTGCTGAAGCAGTTTTCAACCCTATAGGAAGAACAACAATATCAACCAACAAGGCACCCCAGAGCTCCCAAGAATCAAACCACCAAGCAAAGAGTACACATGGAGGGACCCATGGCTCCAGCTGCATATGTAGCAGATGGCATTGTCTGGCATCAATGGGAGGGAAGGCCTTTGGTCCTGTGAAGGCTGTATGCCCCAGTGTAGGGGAATGCTAGGGTAGGGAAGACAGAGGGAGTGGGTGAGTGGGGGCAGGACCATCATCATAGAAGCATGGGGTGGGGAGGGGGGGAAACAGATAACATTTGAAGTGTAAATATGTAGAATATTCCATTCTAAAAGGAAGTTTAATAAAGTTTATCTTTAGAGTCCTACTACAAGAAATGGAGCTTACAAAAAAGTCAAACAGCAACAACAATGAGAGAGAGAGAGAGAGAGAGAGAGAGAGAGAGAGAGAGAGAAACAGTTGCAAGAAAGGACGATGGACAATGAGGGTATAATTAGTAAAACAGGAAGTCTTTGTGTTAGGTCGAACATGATGTAGCTTTACAAATCCTCACCGAGGAACATTTCGATTAGTGAAAGGAAGAGCCAATGCTATCCTCTAACGATACCACATGATGCATTTATTTTTCATGAAGTGTAATGCAAGGTTAGCATTATAAGGGTCATATTTTGTCTAAACTATCCACACTATTTGATATAGTTTTGATATTTATACAGCCATTTATGTCTCAAACTAGACTTCTAGTGACTGTTATGTGAGTTCATTCTTCTCTCCTCAGTTCTCCCAGAGGGGTTAGTCTAGCAGGCTGACAGTTCACTTTCCTGCACTAGCTTATATTTCATCGGGCAAATATGTGGAAAACATGACGTAGTGAAAACGCTCAGTGTCCTTGACAGAAGGAGATTTGTACACACCCTGTGGACATTACATGCTTGTGACTAGTAGAGACTTCTCAAAGCATGCTCATTCTATTTCCGATTATTTCGCTTAATTTTCCCACTACTCTGTAAAAGAAAGCAAGGCGGTTTTAATTATCTGTATCATAGAAAAGAAAGCTTGGCATTTGATGGTTAAGTGACTGGCCTGAGGTTAGACTTATATTGAATATTGAAGCTCAATGTGATCCTACATTTTCTACATTTCAGTATTTCTCCCAGTAGCACAGACCAAGGTCATCAATCTTAATCGTAGATGACTGGAACACACAGCACAAAAATAGTGAACCTCCAAGCCACCCAGAGGCCCTGTGCCCGTTCTTTACAATCCTAGAGAGCTTGGATCAGCAAAACAAAATCCATAGGGAAAAAATGTGCTCTGCAACTTTAAAAACAAACAAACAGAAAACCTGAAGTGTATTGGAGCACAGCTACATCCGATTATTTATATATTGTCTATGTTGGTTTTCAATACACAGTGGCAGAATTATATATTGAAAAAAATTATGTTGTCTTAAGTTTATATTCACTTACTGCCTTCTTATATTAAAAAAGTTGTCCTTGCTATGGAATATTGAAAGATAATAAATAAACTCCTGGACTCTCTTTCAGGTCATTCTCTAAAGAACTTCAGAAATCGGTGGGTTTAACTTATAGCTGATGTTTGTTTCATTGTTCTTATTAAGTCTCCTTAATTGGCTTGAATTCCCATCTCTTACTGATTTCCTTCAGGGTTTTTTTTCCTAACTGTATTGTGTACATCAAATAGAGCTGGTATATTTACTTCATATATATGAAGTAACAAATGATATTGGGCAAATAAAGTGGACAACACTTGATGTATATGTATATGTAATGTATATGTATATATACACTACACATACATACAAACACACACACAAATATATATATAATATATATATTAATATATAATTATATATATTATATATTATATATTATGTTATATATAATATATAATATATATAATTAATATAATATATATTATATTAATAATATAATATATTATATTAATATATAATATATAATATAATATATAATATATAATATATAATATATAATATATAATATATAATATATAATATATAATATATAATGTATAATATATAATATATAATATATAATATATAATAAATAATTAATATATAATTATATATATTAATATATAATATATATACAAATGGAACAACCTGTGCAGACCATTGAGTATTCTATAAAGAGTTTCCTATATCTTTGACATAAAATTTCATTCTCTGGACATGACAAGTCTTATGTCCTTCTAAACTTTCAGCAGCTGCACAACTGAACTCATTAATTTTCCTTATAGAGATAAGTGACACAAGAGGCCCTCTCCCTCCCTAAGAAGTCATACATAATGATTGCTAGAAAGAAGGTGTCTTAAAGTCATAGCCATGAGTGATAGTATATAGATAAGGTTTGTGGTAGTGAGGGCCTTGCAAGATCCTGCTATTCTTTGGGATACATAAACAGCTAATGGTTGCTGGGGGACACTGAAATTTTCTTTATTCTGTAATTATGAAGCTGCTCACTAGTTATTAAGATATTCATAATTTACCCATGCTTCTGTAAGTATTGATACTTGAATTAATCACTCTACTAAGCTAGATATGTAGAAAATGCCTTTGGTTTCCTTGTGGTCCTGATCTAAAATTAACGGATGTTTTTAAATATCAGGAAAAGTGAAGAACAGATTTTTAAGTATGATAGTGGTAACGTTGTTCATTTCTTTTATCAAAATCAAATACAATGGATGAAATAACAATTACCAAGACACAATATTTGCTGATCCATTATAGTTCAGTATCTTGCCATTCTAGCTCCATCTATATTCTGGGCAAGTTTACATAGTCTCATAAATGTATGTTTTATTTATGTGATAATAAATCTTAAAAATATCACAAGGCAAATTATGATAAAGCCTGCTAATCAACAATACTACAATGAGTGTCACAGGAACTAAGACCGGACATGGCAGAAACTCTGGATTTGGACCTGTTGAAACTTTTCTTATGCTATTCAATTCAATACTGAGTAACTATTTCCAATAACACAAGACAACAATGTTGGAGTTATCTCGCATCACGCTTCCCATCGTACCAGGTTCAATGTAGTTCTATCCTTGGTAAATATGCAAAATTACAGCTCTCTCAAAACTCCTCAAAGACGCAGATATCCATGATCTAAGCCACTGTGAGATTTTGACCTGAAATACTGCTTTGTACATTACTCTCCATGTCTCAAAGAGTCTATTCTCTGTGCTAAAGCCGGAATGAATATGCAAACATTCAAAGAGGACAGAGCAGTATCCAGAAGGACCAGGGACTTATGTTCCTTCACAAGCAGAAACCACAGGCTTGATCATGACCTACAAAGCTCCTCAGTGTATACCCTTCCAGTTCGATACAAGGTTTCTGGCTACCACTCTGAGCTTCTCACCTTATCAACTCTCTTGATTCATGACTCTCTGGACACACTGGCTTGCAGGCTTACTCTCGAGAACATGCCATGTGTTTTTTCACATCAGAACCTATGTCTTGTATTCTTTATTTACATTGTTCTTCATTCAAATAACCACATGGTGTCTGTCCTTATTCCTTCTTCTTTCTGCTTATCTATTGTTTGAGTGAAGTCCTTCTTGACTATCCCTGAATAGATTTGAAGCCAATCCATTTTCCTCTCACCAATACTCAAGCACATGCTTTATTCTTTTTTTCCTGCTTTATTTGTATTTTAGTATATTTTTAAGTTAAATTATATGTTTCATTTACTATGACACATCCTATATTTAGGTATTTGTTTTAATATCCCTTTAGCATTTATTTTTTAGAAATAATTATATCTTTTAACTTTTCATTATTTACTTGCTATATAATGTCCCTTAATTGGACTTAGTTAATGAAATCCAAGGGTTTTGCCTAAATTATTCATATACAGTCCTTAGATTTCTGACTATGTGCCTGGTAAAGCATTTAATATTCATTTCTCACTTAATCCTCACAAGCTAGTGAGGTAAATAGGTACTATTCTCACTGATAAAGGAATAGGCTTAGGGTTATCACACTTAAATGATTTGCTGTTATTCACACAACTAATGAGAACCACTGCCAAGACTGTAACTAGGAATTGTGAACTCACAAAAGAGTCTCTTCATTATGTTGCTTTAGCAGCCAAGAACTCAGTAGAATAAATCTGAAAAAGAAATAATAACACAATTTAAATAAAAATCTATTCTTAATTTTGGAAAGTAATAGGCAGAGGAATAGGGTATCTTTGTCATGGGATATTTCAGGTAGATTTTCTAGTTTGGAAAAACAGGGGGTATTTAGTAAAGTACTCTGCCCTTCCAGAGTACATAACACCTACATAACACCTTGAACAGTTTTGCTTATTAGATCAAAAAAAAGGGGGGGGGAATGAAGGAAGGGAAGAGGAAAAGAGAGGGAGGGCAGGAATGAAGAAAAGATGGAGGGAGGGAGAGAGGGAGAGAGAGAGAGAGAGAGAGAGAGAGGGAGAGAGAGAGAGAGAGAGAGGCGCAGGCAGGCCTGGTGACTAGTTCGGTGTTTAAAAGTTTTTCCCTATCAAACCTGACGTCCTAAATTTTATCATCACCAGTATAATGGAAGGAAAGAACAAATGCTACAAGCTGTCTTCTGACTTCCAATGTAAACCATGAGTATGGTTAGAAACACACACACACACACACACACACACACACACACACACACACACACACACACACACCCTACAGGGTGTGAGTCAGAGATTCATGAAAGACAGAAATAAAATCCATTTCAAGTCCTGCCCATTAAAAAGTTTTGATATGAGGGTTTGTACCCAGTCCTATTGTGTCTTGTTATGCCACATTCAGGTGATATCAGTTGGAAACCTCTTTTCTGAGGGGAAATAGAAGAGCAATGGATATGGGGGGAGAGATGATTTGGGGGAAGAGCTGGGAGGAGTGGAAGGGGGGACTGTGATTGAGATGTATTGTGAGAGAAGAATAAAAATGAGTTTTGATTAAACATGCTTTCCTTTCTCCTAATGTTCTAGTTGTTACAGTCAAGTTGTCCAACTAAGGTGAAAACTTAAGAGTTGCGATAGCAGAGAATGAGGCATTTTAACACATTTTTAAAGGAATCCAAAGTGAGTTAAGAAGTGATAACCAATAGAAGAAGCACAGAAGGCACCTAGGGTGCTTCAAGGGGAATGCTAAAGAACTGTGAAAGATCTGGAGCTAGCTAGCTAGGTCAGTAGGGAAAGGATGGGTGAGCCATTATCATGCAAGTCACAGCACATGCTCTGTCCTCAGGACTGAGAGAATGAGAAAGAACCGTAGGTCAATAGAAGACGCAGCAAACTGTTGTGGTGGTTGCTTCTCCCTTTTCTTCAATTTCTCCTCCTTCCTATTAAAGCTTCTTTTGGAAGGTTGCAATGCCTTCTAACAAAGTAGCCAGTATCCTCTCTTAGTTACAGCTCTATTAATTTTTATCTGTTTGATACATGAGATAAATAACTGAAAATATATAACAACCCTTTTTTGAATGGTCAGGAAAACTTTAATATCCCTATGGGTTTTTTTGCAGCTTCAAGAAATTCTCAGAAAAAAAAAATCTAATAGGGATTATCATATAAACATATAGGAATGGCACTAACCATGAAAGTGCTTAAGGAATTGTCACTGCTTACAGGAGAGTTGATTTCAATTTCATTTTATTTAAAACATAAACCTAAAAATGCCTAAAAATGCTTCAAAAAGATGTAATGAGGTTTCTGAAATAAATTACTAGTTCCATGTTAGATCTTTAACATAATGAGGCATTTCAATGTTATATGCTGGGTTTAAGTTTTATTACCTGTATCAAAGGTAAATAGTAATTCTATCTTACATAATAAAATGCTTAATAATATCATTAAACACATATAGAACTGAAGTTTCTTTTAAAAATAAAATCAGCTACTCCTATATCAGAAACACACTCTATTAACCTTAATTAAAGGATTATTTTCAAAGCCTAGAGAATTTAAGGCTGAGGAATTCACTTATCATTCTTTTTACTTGCAGATTTTTGTGCTGTTTTTGCATCCTGAGAAAAAGCATTGAACTGCCTCTGCTTTTTTATTGATGTGATGACAAACATTTTAATTTAATGTTTTCCCAGGGGCCATTTTTAGGAATTCTCTCTGTATTTTTGATATGTCCCAGTTTCACGGTAAAGATCCTTATTAGGAATTTAATTTTATTCCTTTAGTTGAAATCATTCTTTTCTTCTGTGTCTATAGGTTTTTGTCATCAAGGATGTTTTGAGATTTTTCTTGCTAATGGCGGTGGTCTACTATTTAAACTTGGCATAACTACAAACACATTCCCACATACTTATCAATTATAGCTCTCTGTGTGTCTCCACATGTTGTTAGTGCTCATTCAGCAAAAGTATCTATAAGAGGTGAAAAAGAATCAAGAGCCACTATCTCTGTTGATTGCTGTGTTTTACCATGAGGTAACCGTAGCAGAGAAACAGACAAGCTAATTCCTAACCTTTACCACTCTTAAAAAAAGTTGTCATCTTTTGGAGAATCGCTAACCCTGATGCTGAGCTACCTGAGGCTCACCTCAGATGTAGAACTAGGAACACTATAGAAACTTTCCCATCATCAATTCCTTTTTATTTATAACTTTATTTGTTTACATGTGTGGAGGGGGTTGGTTTGCTCCTCCCATGGCATATGTCTAGAGGTTAGTGGTTTTTTCTTTTCTTTTCTTTTCTTTCTTTTTCTTATTTTTGCAACCATGTGGAGTCTGGGGATCGAAGTCAGGTTGTGTCGTTTAATGATAAGCATCTTCTCCACCTGAGAAGTTTCACTTGCTCTGAACCATCCTGGTTCCTTCAGTTCCGTTCAACAATTAGGAGTGATCTGAAATTCCTGGTAGATTATCATTTCTTACTCTAATCAGTACTTTGGAGAGTAATTTTTCTGTGTAATTTTTCTGTGTCACTCACCCATGATGACCCTAGTGTCTGCTTCCACAACTGAATGCTAACAGTTATGGATATTATTATTATACTATCTGTCTTAAGAACTTTAGCTCTTTCTTCACTGTATGTATTCTGTCATGAGCTCATTCTTGGTTTTGTTCTATTTATTTAAAATTTTGCCACTATACATTTTATTTCATCTTTATATCATCAAAGAAATTTCATTCTGTTATTATTTTTTTTTACTTATTTAAGTCAAGAAATTTAACAATTTATGGCATGACTTTCTGGACATAGGAGGATTTGATGTTGAATATCATTGAAGAAATTAAAAATGAGCTATAACCACAATGTGAACATAGCTGCCAATGTGGTTCTCTGTGTTATTTTTCACATCAGAATATAAATTCATAATGTATAATAGATAAGCTTCTTTTTTAATTTTTCTATTATTTTTAAAAATTCTTTATTAGGTATATTTCTTTACTTACATTTCAAATGTTATTCCTCTTCCCGGTTTCCTTTCCATAAGTTCCCATGCTCTTCCCCTCCCCTCCCCCTCCCCATACAGGTATACCCCCTATACATTCCCCTTACTGCCATCCATATTCCCATGCACTGGAGGTCCAACCTTGTCAGGACCAAGGGCTTCCCCTTCCACTGGTGCCTCAATAAGGCTATTCTCCGCTACATATGCAGTTGGAATCCTGGGTCAGTCCATGTATAGTCTTTTGGTAGTGGTTTAGTACCTGGAAGCTCTGGTTGATTGGCATTGTTGTTTTTATGGAGTTACAAACTCTTTCAATTCTTTCAATATTTCCTCTAATTCCCCCCAAGGGGGTCCTGTTCTCAGTTCAGTGGTTTGCTGCATAAATACGCTTCTTTAACATAAATCCTTAAAGCCTAGTTGATTTCTGAGCTTAGTAAATGTTTCCTAAGGCAGATAGAGAATGATATACACATAGAAGAAAAGATGTGATTTATAAATGCAATTATGGAGAGATGAAGACAGGTATAGAGATAAGTAACTAAGCATAGAAACATAAGTAGATATAGATATACACACACAATCACACACACACAAGCACACACACACACAAGCACACAGACAAGCACATGAGCATACATACACACACAAGCACACACATACAAGCACATGAGCATACACACACACACACACACACACACACAATGAGGTAGAGAAAAAAGTAGATAAAGATACATCTTCTTGCATTTGACCAAGAAATATAGTGCCAAACTTGAAATAATCAACAGTGTCTAACCCTTCCATACCTGGATGGTAGAGTATTTTCAAACAAGGCTATTATTTGTCAATGGACCTTATTGTTTTTGCATTTCTTACCTCAAATGTGAGTTCATTAAATATCTCATTAAAATGGAGATATTTCAAATTATAAACAGTTTGATAGTCTAGAAAATTTTAGTATGAGGGTTAGGCTAATAAATTTCTCTTGGTTTAATGAAAAAAACCGCAAGAATAATTCAGATTATTGAAAGAGAATACCACTCTTTTCCTTTAAAAATTTCTCTAGGAGATTGTTTGAAAGCAATGTCACAAACTTTATTAAATAACATAATCTATATCTTATGTTGAAAATATGTCCAGTTGCACCTATATTTACATACACACATACTATAGAGGAGTTTTAATCCAGCAACACGGCTGCTTTGGCAAGGGATCACATCCAAAGACCTACTAGATCTATGTGATCTGGTTGTAATCACATACCTTCAATCTCTCTGGGTGGAATACTGTTTGTACAGACCTTAATGCCAAACAATGAAGATAAAGTTAGTTTGTAAAAAAGAATCAACCATCTTTGAAAGTGACTTCTAATTGAGAGGCAGACAAAGTGACTAATAAGAGAAAGATTTCACAGAATGAGTCAGAGATAGGATACACTAAGGATAATAGCACAGGAAACAGTGGTGATTTAAGAGAGCAGTGGAGAGAGAGAGAGACAGAGAGAGACAGAGAGAGACAGAGACAGAGAGACAGAGAGAGACAGAGACAAAGAGACAGAGAGACAGACAGAGACAGAGACAGAGAGACAGAGACAGAGACAGACAAAGAGAGAACAGTTTTACAGAGTCGGGTTGCAGGTGAAGATAGAGAAAAACAGAGAATAAGGAGCCAGAAGATTAAAACATATTTCCAGAGTTGGTTTGAGGCTAAGCAGAGCAATTCAGTGAGAAGCTGAAAGAAGCCAAGATGAATCAGTCAAGTTGGAAGATTGGTTTGTAAGGAGGCTAGAAGCTTCCAGGCCTAGGCCTAGGGCTAGTTAGCCCACAGAAGGATCTGCTCTGGACTCAGTCCAAGCTCAGCATACCCTCTAATCTCATCACTTTTTCTTAGAAAATAAGAGTGCCAATTACAACATGCACTGTGGTGAAACCTTCATGTCTTTCAATGACTAACACAGAAAGAGGCTTGTTAGTAGGTCTATCGTGAACCATCTTGATTGTCCTTTATCCAGTATATCATTCTCATCAGATATCTATTTAAATTCTAAATAAAAATGATTTTTTACATCAGATTTAAGGGTTGTTCCTTGGCAAGACTGGTTTGTTCCATGAAATGTTAGTAACATTTGCAAATGTTAGTAATGTTTGCAAATTACCTCCATTCCTGGTAATTTTATTCTGAATAGAGTATTGATGTATCTTGGCCTTTCTCCTAAAAACAACTATTGAGCTTTTCCCTGTGTGGCTTTAATAAGTAAAGAGAAAGGAATGGATGTCCTAATATCTGGTTGTGAGTAGGCTGACAGAATAAATATTACATTTAAGTCACATCATTTTAATAATAATAATAATAATAATAACAATAAACAGAATAATAAGACAAGGAGACTTAGAAATAACACTTAGATATAACAACTTGTACAATACTATGCATTTTAACTTTTGTAGAACTATGGAAAGTATAAAAATTAAATAAGTTCTGATTAAAACACCAAAATGAAAGCAAAAGAGTAAAATACTGAAGCATACATAACTAACTCAAAACAATTAAAATATTTGGAAATGAATTTATTTGAGAAAATGGATATTTGTTTTTCGTGGTTTTATTCAAATATTCTTTTTGGCCAACGGCAGTTTTTGAAATTAAAGAAAGACAATTTCCATACATTCACTTGGCCTATATAACTTTCCCTGCATGAAAATTTGTAAAATAGTGAGGAACAATTGTTATTGCATATTACACACAAAATAAGATGGAGAAATATACTCTCTGCAAGATATTTTAAGGAAAGATATCATCCCAAAAGTTGTGCTTCCTACTCGGTACAAAAATGATGTCTCTGGTATTTAAGAGTTTAGTTGGACATTCTTAAACATTCTTAAAAGATACTCAGCCCTTGAGCTAAACTGAAATATAAATTTGGAAAGACTCATACTATTAGCATAGCAGCGGTCTACTCTGTCTGACACAAGTTACATAGACAGCTATGTCATTCCACTGTGACCTTAGACCTGAAAGGTATTTGTCCAAACCTTAGTGTCTTAGGCATATCTCAGGGATTATTTCACAAGGCTTTATGTGGTTTAAGTCTCACGTTTTGTGATGGTAAGCATTATCCTCTGTTTGACCACTGACTTTGAAAGGCAAACACATGAGTCAACAGTATTTGTCTGTCTGTTCTTGAATTTTGAGAGAATTCTTATAGAAGTCCAAATTTACAAGGCATTTGTGAGAATGCTTCCTTCTGACAGGAGACTCCGCTCACCAGTGAGCACTTTACCTAAGCCTGTGTAGATTGCACAAGAGCTTTGCCTCTGTAGAACTCATTCTGGTTCTCCAGTTTGGTGACCAACTTTAGTTGTTGTTTTTATTTTATTTTTCTAATAATGATAGTCTAAGAAGGGTTCTTTAAAAACACAAATAAAGTATGCAAATTTGGTGCATCATTGACTTCATTACCATTCATTAACACCTCAGCAGGGATGATTTTTGTCATATTAATTAGCTTCATTGAGTTGGGCTCTAAGGGAATGGGATTAAGTGCTGCTATGTTTCGAAAATGAAAAAAACTGGACAGTGTTGTAACGGGGATCCTAATGACTTTAAATAAAAGTACCTCTTTATATAAAAACTATTTAACTATGCATCTGTTAAAATGCAAATAGCAAAAATCTTTTGAGAATTTAGAAGTAATATAAAAAGACCAATTATAACTTAGGATTATACTGGAGAGAGCTACTTGGAGCAAGTTAGAACCTGAAGATCGTAATCATCTTCTAGGGAACAGTCCAGAATAGTCTTCCAAAAGGAAACATTCAAATCTTTATCTCTGAAAATAATAACTCCCCGTACGGAGACATCAGAGGACTAAAATGTGTTGTTTAAAATTGATCTTACTACCCAGAAGAGTAGGCATGTAAGAAATATTGGATTTGAACAATATTCTTTATACATAGTAATCACATCGCACCCAGTGTTTCTGTATACAGGAAACTTATTTAGGTGTCCAAAACATATTGCAAAATTTCTCATTCCATTTCCAAACCAACATCATTGCTTTAGATATAAATAAATAAATTGTTCAGCAACCACTAGGAGATACCAGTCACAATCTTGTTCTCGCATTTGTCTCTTATTTCTTGGCCTTATTGTCTAGTTTTACAATTGAATCTATTTCTATCAGTCCTCTAGCTGCCCATTCCTTCTTTGTTCCCCATCACTCTCCCCTCTCCTCCCCCAACGCCTATTTTCTGTCTACTAAGAAAAGGGGCTATGGATATCCACCTGCCTTGATGGAATGCATGAAGATTTTTCTATGCCTTATCTATACATTTCTTTAAGAATATAAAATTCCTATAATCTGAAATATTTCTACTTCATCTCCTCTTTGTTAAACTACTAATTTATTCCCTTATAAAATCTTTAATGTTTTTAAGAAGATATTTTAAATTGTAGACAGATTGACATTTTAGGAAATTCAGGTTGTAGTAAGATTAGACACATCTTCTCTTGAGGCTACACAAGGCCAAAGACAGGTAAAAGTCAGAAACACCTCCTGCTCCTACTGTTAGGAATTCTATAAGAAGATCAAGCTGCACAATTTTTACATATTTCCAGAAGCCTAGGTCGGTCCTATTCATACTTTCTGGATCAGTCTCTGCAAATGCAGTTTTTAATGTTTTCCCAGTAATTATGTTAGTAGCTTAATGAATAGGGAAAAAAAAAAACAAGTAAAAAGGAAAGGGACATCACTGCTCCTAGATGTGGTAGAAGAGAAAGTTTATTGTAGATATGTGGGAGGGAAAAAACAGAGGCAGGGATATCTGGGAGAATCCAGAGCTCTGGAGAGAGAGGGGGGAAGGGGGAGGGGGAGGGATAGGGGGAGGGGAGGGGGAGAGGGAGAGGGGGAAGGGAGAGGGGGAGGGAGAGGGGGAGGGAGAGGGAGAAAGATATGGGAGGGAGGGAGGCAGGAGCAAGGGATTCAGATGCAGCAGTCAGAAGAGGGCAGGTAATCAAAATGGTTCGATTATATAAAGAAGAGTATAGCCCAGACCCCTGGATTCAAGACATCAGATTAGGAAGCAGGTACTAAAGTCAGGAGAACCCTGCGAACAGGTAAGGACTGAGGGACGCTGGGAGAAACAGGTGGCTGGTGTCCACTTTGATATATTACTTAGGCAACTTAGTTATTTCCCTGGTTGAAAACAAAGACTTTAACTCTCTCCAAATCAAAAACATTTCTTTAGTAAGAAAAATAAGAACAAAATAGATTTTTATAGCTTCACCTGTATTTCCTTGTTTCCATGAAATACTGCTTACAGTATTGTTGACAATGTGTTGACATCTGTGACCCAACACACCCAAAACCCTTTGTCAGATCGGGATTGAAAATTTTACTGTACCACCTCGCTTAGCCATTTTTTCCAAATCCGGGGTACAAAGCTGTTTGTACCCGGCTTATCTGACAACTCCCTCTAGTGAAAACTTGGACATTTTGCATCCTCTGTTGAATTTCAAAGCTCTGCAGCAGACAACTTTTGGAAGGGACCTGTTGACCCCCACCACCTCGGAGTGACTCTTCATTTTAGTTGTCTAATGCATTCAGTACTCTTCAGGAAGGGTGCGCGAGAATGACGGGATGCCAATTTAAAGACACAATACACTTGTCTTGGTACAGGGTCTATTCCTGCACAAACATCATGACTAAGAAGCAAGTTGGGGAGGAAAGGGATTATTCAGCTTACACTTCCATTGTTCTTCATCACCAAAGGAAGTCAGAACCGGAACTCAAGCAGGTCAGGAAGCAGGAGCTGATGTGAAGGCCATGGAGGCTTTCTTTCCCTGGCTTACTCAGCTGCCCTCTTACAGAACCCAAGACCACCAGCCCAGGGACTGCACCACCCACCATGGTCTGGGTCCTCCCTTCTAATGAGAAAATGCCTTATACTTGGGTCTCATGGAGGCATTTCCTCAACTGAGACTCCTTTCTCTGTGATAACTCCAGCTTGTGTCAAGTTGACACACAAAACCAGCCAGTACAACACTGAATTTCACTTTGTTGCCATTTGTTCTCCATCAGTGTTCTTCCCCACTGGAAAAAGAAAGCTAGCGCACTGTAGGATGTACTCTGCAGAAACCAGACGTGAGGGACTTAGATGAGTAGCCAAGGCTGGAGTCCGGAAATATATGAGGTTATGAAGCCAGTGAGTTTGTGTCAGAGCTTTTCCCATTTGAACTTTGAAATGATTGAATTTTGTAACAAGATTCTTAGGCGAGAGGGCTAGGTAATTTGGACCCAGATTTCTGAGTTACAGAAGCTATCGAGTACAGTAAGGTATGGTTTGAACTGATGAGTTAGAACAATTTGCCGTGCAACACCTACACACAACGTAAACAGAATATTGATTAATTAGGGGGACAGAGTGAAATGGAGAGAGTGCCAAAGAGAGAAGAGAGAATGTGAGGATCAAAGGAAAGAAAGGAGCAAAGGCATAAAAAAAATGAAAGAAAACAGAAAGAAGTTAAAGAACTCTAAAAGATGAGAGGCTTAAACTCGAGAGAAGCTGGGATAGCTTCAGGAAAGAAAATAAGAATGCGATGGAAAAATCTGATTCATGTGAAATGAAAGGAAAGCGCTTTGTGCAAACAACAGTCCTGGCGTGTGAAATCCTAGGAAATGAAATTCTGTTTGCTCTTTGAACGCTGGGCTGTGGACGCAGACGTAATTTCTTTTAGTTGGCTCTCAAAATTAAATTTTTGGAAAAAGAAAGGGAAAGAATCAGATAGTTGTTGAGGAAGCCAGAGAAAAATATGCTTAATATGGAGGACAGGGAGGGACAGATATATAGAGAATGTGCACATGAAAATATCCCTGAGAAACGTGAACGAAGTAGAATTAAGTGTTTTGTTTGCATCGCTTTTTGACTATTATACCTTGTGAGCAAAATCGCAGAAAGGATTAGGTTCATGTTCTAGATAGTTAATATTAATACAGCACATTCTCAGTTTTGAGAGAATTAATAGGCTTAAATTATTTACTGGACAATGGAGATTTAAATACACGTCATTGGGAAGAGAACTTCAAAAGCTCAAAGGCCTTCAGAAGAGAAGATTTAGTTTGATCTAACAGTGAGGAAAAAACATGGATCTGTTATTTATATCTCTTTTTGGTAGAATCCTTAGGATAGCATTTTTAGTATTATATGTAAATATGAACTTAATTAGGTAAATCATGACACTGAATTTATGATAAATACATTTTAATCATTATCTACTAACAGGCAAACTAGAAATCGTCCAAAGTATGGTTTTAATGCGGATATGATTAGACAGATGACAGACAAGCTTGTCACGATCGATATTAACTAAGAGGGAGGAAACAAAAGATTTAGCACATGCAAGGGTCTAGCCTCAATAGGGAGAAACCACTGTCCTATGAGCATGGTTGGAACAAGAACAGCAACAAGAAAAAACATTTCATTAAAAAATGAAGCCACAGGTTGGGGATTTAGCTCAGTGGTAGAGCGCTTACCTAGGAAGCGCAAGGCCCTGGGTTCGGTCCCCAGCTCCGAAAAAAAGAACCAAAAAAAAAAAAAATGAAGCCACGGAGGAAACACAGAACAAAGAGATGCTGTACACCACTCATTTCCCAGACAGAAGGCATAAGCTATGTCCAAAATAATAAATAAATAAACAAATAATATATGGTCATTATATAAATAAATCAAAATTAGAGTAAACCTAAAAAATTGACACCAGAGATAAAATTGATACCAATAGGTTTTCTTATCACAGTCCTTTACACATATAATTAGTTTCAAAGTCCCTCAGAATGTCACTGCAGTTACTTGGGGGGGCACTCACTTAATTTTTTTATAATTGTTTAAGATCCCACACTACAACATTACCCATAATATTTTAAAAGATTCCGATACAAAGAAAAAGCATGTTCAGACATTAACATTCCTTTCAGAAAAGCAATGTAGGAATAAACTGTGCCGGTAAATCATCTTTCCTTTCCTGACAAAGTACATCAAAAACAGGAAAATATGATCCGATTTGGAGGTTTTTAGCTTTAAGACTGGTGAATGTATACGATATACTGCTCACACTTTTTATTCTAAATATTTTTTTTAAGGAATAGCTAATTACTAGTATGTTTGGGATTTGAGCTCTCACCACAGACAGGTCTTGTGGAAGAGGTTTAGAGCAGCTGAGTTGCTTAGAAAGGACGCTCCAACCCTGTGATCTATCTGCAGCGTGAACAGTGTGTACTAAGTTCCGACTTTGTCGGTTGCTCCCCATGTTGGGGTGAGTTTGACGATGCAGCAGTCTAGATGTCTTTGAGTCCCTTTTGCTCCTGTAAGTAAACTCTTACCAATATTCCTGTAAGTACCCCCAATAAAACTCAGTGAGTCACCAAGTTGGGCTTTCATGTTATCTGTAAATTGTGGTGTTGAGGTTTCTCTATATGGGTTAGTAGCATATATTCATCAGCCTGGAGAAAGTTCTGTCACACAACAGGCATATGTTTTATTTTCCTTCTCCTCTTTAACAGTCACAGAGAGGGGCCTCGAATTAATGACTGGTGTACTAAAAACCGAAGAATGAATGAGATTTCACACGTGGATTATTTTATGAAAGAGAAATAAAGCTATTGGAGAAGATAGTATTCTTTGAAAGAAACAGAGGTTTCACTAAATAGGCCACTATCTTATTTATTCTGGGGGGATTTTCTTTGGTAGCCTTTGGACTTCCTAGTTTGACCTGCCACAACGGGTTTGATTTCAGCTTTTTTTCCAAAAGTGATAGTTATCAAAAGTTGTATCAAAAACATTAAGATCTTTAGCCAGGGAGTGCTGAGTGTCAAAAGGTGACCACGGCATCTTTGTACTGGGTGAGTGTCTTTTTGAAAGGCCACAAACTTCTGCTCTTGAATTTATTGTTTACTGAATTGACTGGAAAAATACTCCAGGAGGAAAGAAATTAAAGTCCTTCCTGAGAATAACCCATCAGAAGTGGCATCATCAGGTGGAATGATTGGTACCATGTTACTGAGAGGCATAAAGAAGAGTCAGGAACACATAGTATCCTCTAGGCCATGATATAGAACCATGGATATTTGTTCCCGAAAGAATTACAAAAAGAATAACTCAAGAAAACACTCCACACATATAGAAAAGCCAAAGTCTTTTTGTTCAACATAGATTGAGGGCAAGAATACTTTTAATAAGATCTTACTAGTTAAGTCAGGAAACCCTACTGTTAATGCATATACTTTTAAAAAATGTATTATTCTTTTTATGCACATGAATTCTGTATGTGTCTCAGTATCCAAAGAAACCAGGGGATATCACAGAGGCAAAACTATTAGTGGTTATGGGTGTGGAAACTGAACCTGGGTCCTCCGTGAGTGCAAGAAGAGTCCTTAACTGCAGAGATGGCCCTCTAACAATTTGTCTATGGGGCTTTTCTTACTGAAGTACATTGTTGATTTTTCTATGATGAAATTAAATCTAATTTAGAAGATGTAATGGAACACATTATAAGCCTATAATTAGAAACATCTGGAATAATTTGTATTTAATTGTAGATGACTTATACAAATGTCACCCATCAAGATGTACAGTAATATTCTTTCCACCCACGGCTCTTGCCACGCATGGTGTATACTAAGTGACTTGGTTTTTAAAAATACAATCATTGTAAATATAACAAATTCAGAAACATAAATGCCTTAGTGAAGTATTCCCGTAACATTATCGTTAGTAACTCATTCCTTATCATCTGTATGCCCAAGTACCAAGTCGATTCTCAGCTCATAGACAATGCCCTTGTGAGGACATGATGAACACATCTCTTTGCTCCTGGATTTATTCTTCTAATGAAGGTAAATCTCTGTGGGCATGAGAAAAAACTATTAGAGATTCCTATACTGAAGAATTTTCATCAAAATATCTAATTAGTACTTCTTCAAGTTTCCAAGATTTCCAAATCTGGAAACCAAGAAATTGTTACTACCTGAAGGACTATAAGGACACAGTGTAACTGCATGTAAAATGAAAATGTAGAAGAGAAGAGAAATATGTAAAGTTATAGAGATAGTAACTGATGCACATTTGTCCATGAGTATGTCAATGTCAGCTCATCAACTGTGAAAGAGGAAAAAAATGGGGCAGGAAAATGTAAGCATGGTGTTTGAGTGACGGCTGACAACCTTATTACCCTTTGGTTAATCTGTAAAATACGTTTATTTTTATTATACTTGTCCCAGCCAGCGGGGACCCAGTTATTCAGGGTCCCGAAGAGGCTTTCTACCTGTGGGCCAAAATGGGGGTGAAGAGAAGAAGGAGACCAAGCAAGATTCTGTTGTCAAGGTCTTGTTTATTGAGAGAAATGTACAGCATTTAAAGCTCTGAGGCAGGAATAGAAGCAGGAACTGAAGCTTAGGGTGGGGGAGTTTGGGAAATGCCCAAGGATATAAGGTGAATCACTATACTGCAAGATATCCTCCTATAACAAAGAGGCAACAGTCTTGCGGGGACATGTTCTTTGAAAAGGTCGAACCCTTCTTAGGAATCTGCTCAGGGACATCCGGTGTTTTGCTCAGGCTGAAACATCCTGTCATTGCTCCCAGGGTCTTCCTGGGAGAGGCTCTTAGTTCAACAATCTCAAGTCTGTATGGCAGTCATTTCAAGGTTAAACCTCTGTGGCCATGCAGCCCAGAGTCAAGTAGCCACTTTGAGCTATGCAGTCACAAAGCAGCTAGGCCCAAATCCAATATGGCTCACTACATCTCCCCCGTTATTCTTTTTTTAAAAAGGACAATTAGGTGGAAGTAGTGGTCTGAGAGAGATCAGACATGCCTCACAGAGTGCCCAGCTCGGCCATGGCAAGCCACTCTTGCAGTCAGGACTGCACCCCAATGGCTAGGAATGAACTTATGCTGTAACACACCGTTCTGGGCTATACGTGTGTGTTATTGGGGGAGAAACTGGGCAGAGGAGCATTTGACCGGCCTGTACGTTTAAACGGGGTGTAGCCACCTCTGTCTTAGGATCGACCTCTCAAACCCCAGCCTTATCTGTCATAGGATCACCTTGTCGCCCCCAAGGTTCCTGTCTCAGATTGGTCAAGGGTCAGAGGAAATTGCCCGTCCCTGAGGATAGCTACATTGGATCATCTTCTCATTCCTCTTACTTGAGCCCAGGGGCGAAAGAGTAGGAGCCAGATAGCATTAATATAAGAGATTGTGGAAATTGAGCCTCTCCCGATAAGTAGTGGGCACCTCATCTGGTTCTCCTCAGCTGCTATGGCCATACCACCAAGGGCCTAGTCAAGCCTCTCCTGTAATAAAATTTAGAATTCCCAATTGTTAGCAACCACTCCAGAAAGTTCACCCACAGTGCTTGCCTAACAATAGATTGGGGGGCAGGTAACTCCAGACACTGCAGACACAATGGCTGCAGTAGTAATGGCTGCTACAATAGCAGCGAAATGTCAAGGTCTTTCCCAGGACAGTTCAGGATCGGTCATTCTTCTCTGGAACAAGCAGCAGGCAACAAAACCATGTCTGAGATCTGCAGAACCAGGGCAGAGTTCCCCAGTCCACAGCAGCTTTACGCAGATTGCATTCCTGTGAAGCTACAGTCTGTAAAATGACAACACCAGTTAAGGCAGCAAGAGTCACCAGGGAAATGAGGGGGGCAGGGGTAACAGCTGGAGTCCAGTCTTCTCCAGAAAGCAGCAGTGCACAGAGGGTTGGAGCGCAGGCCGCGGTGGGGCAGGACACACGCAGTGGTAACACTGACTGCAGAAACGCCAAAATCTCTGTGATGACAAAAGATGAGGGGGAATCTTCCACCTTCCTCTCAGGGCAGAGGAATGACTTCAGGGACCCGAACCACAAGAGCTGAATCTTCATGCTCCCAGGATCAGCAAGTCTCACCAGCCACTCGGGCAGCTGGCACACTCCTGTAGCATCCTGTAGAAAAAACACAAAGATTCCCTCTTCCCCATATAAAATATCTGAACAGGATCATGCCAATATGTGGATCTTTCTATTTCACCTAGGCAGAAGTATGCCTAGTTGTAGGGTGCCATAAACTCAGAGTGTTCCTTGGCATCCAAATTTTAAAATTGAAATAAAAGGAGCATATTTTAGCATACAGGGATAACTCCCCTTTTTTATTTATTAAAATATTATTTATTAAGATAAGTCCTTGAGGATTAAATTGAGGGCACTGAGCACTAGTATTTATAAATTGACTTTTATACCAAATTATTGTCTCCAGCATTATTGTTTTGGATATATAAAGAATGAGATTTTTTGACTAACTGTTCCTATGTAAGGCCTATAATCTGCCTGGTATCATTGTCCTCCCTTGCTAAGGGGTCCAGGCAATCCAGTTTGAGTTCTTAAATGGCCTATAAAGGAACAGTACTTAGTGCTCTTAATCACTAAGCCATCACACCAGCCCCTCACCAGCTTTATTTACCTAAACATAAGCATCCAGATTCAGTCGTACTAGAAATCCCTGAGCTGGTAAGGTGAGGATGGGAGTTGAAAGTAAGCAAATGGAATCTTCCTCTTTTTGTGAGAGTGTGTTATCAACTCCATTACCATTTTCAAAGAGCTGGGTCTATGGTTTTGTTTAGTTGTCTGAGCCAGAGCACTGAAAGGACAGTGAGTTGTCAGACATTTACACAGAAATCATCACTCACTGATTTCAAGTAGAAAACCTGCCTCTAATATAGCATTAAGTAATTGTATAATTTGAGGGCTAGTAGTATCTAAAAAGGGAAACTTTTTAATCAACTGTAAACCATAAGCCATACATTGGCTATCAGTATATGAATTGAAAGCTTGATTTTTTTTTAATTTTAAAAACAGTGGCTACAGCACATAATTTAATAATCTGTGCTGAAGCAGGGGAAACTGAAGAGAATAAACAAGGGATCCAATCATACATGTAGCCTTTTCATTAGATGAACCACCTATAATACAGTAAGCTCATTTCCTATGGGTTGCATGCACAAATTTATAGGAAGTACAAAAGCATGCAAAGAGTAAAATTACCAACTTTGCCTGAAAAATTTGTATATGTGATAGGCCAAATATCAGTATTTTGTAATAACCAATTTAATTACTGTTTGGAATAAGATATGTTTTACCAGGTTTCTTTTTTTTATTTATTTTTTATTTTTTTAAATACTTTCAAGACTCTACCCTACAATTCTGTATTAACACAACTGAAGCTTTATCTCCATAAGCCTTGTGTTGCAGGGCAACAGCAGATGCCCTTGCAGCACCTACCTGGACTCCGCCTTAAGATAGCCCTAAGTAACTCTCAACTCTCTTTTGTGTCTTACTAAGTCTTTAGAATCAGGATTCCAATCTGGACACTATCTGAACCTACACACAAAGGTCATGACTGCCTTTTAGAACTTCTAAACTTATACAGTTTGTGATCCCAGAGGCACAGTCCCAAGAAGTGTTATGAGTAGTAACATATGCAATGTTACATCATTTGCAATGGAAATCAAGCCTATCCCCACACCTATCCCAAAGGAACTCAGGGCAAACCTGAAGTTCTAGTTTCTCGAGCACACTCAAGTGAGCATTATAGATTTCCTGTAACAGCCACTAACAAGCATCCCAAGTAGGATGGTGAGAAAACAAGAAGAGAGTCCAGAAAATAGAGGTCTGCTGAAGAGGGCAAAAGCATTTAGTCACATAGAAAGACAACCAAAAGATTAACAGACAAAAAAAAAAAAAAAAGGCAAAAAGTGCGCACAAAACAAAAATCAAGCAGCCGCCACAAGATTGCCACAAAACTGAGCTGATTCAGATGGGAGCTTCCATGAGCTCAGCAAAGACAGATGAACAGGAGCAGATTCCACATCACTCCTCCTTCCCAACCAGAATCTTCCCATTGTCAAAGTCACAAGTAACACAAAACAAAGACCTAAGACACACAGACAAGGACCACTCTGGAAATACAGACAGCCGGAAAGGCGGGTCTTTTCTCCAATCCATGAGAATGGCCGAATCTTCACCGGCACCCAGACGGGAATCTCCCACGCGTCCTTGGGGTCCCTTCTTACCTCCTGGGACGTCTCCCAGGGCAGCGCAATCGGTGAGTCCCTGGCACATCTACCACTCACATCTGCGTCTCTCCTGAGACACGATCCTCCCTCTCAGCCTGAGATGGGAGCAGCTGCAAAACCAGAACTCCAGAGCTCCAGAGCAACTACAGACCCAGAGTTTAGCCGGCACAAAACACAAAGACACAAAGACACAGACACTACCTCCTGAATCGGAACCGCCTAGGATCCTTTTTCTTACAATAAGACATTTAAACACTTTCCAACCTTATTCCAACTATAGGAATTAATTTCTGCTCCTTCAATAATAAACCAAGGACAAGTTTCTCACACAAAGAAAAAAAATTCACTTAAAATTAACCAGAGACACCTTTCATCAATAAAACAAAAAAAAACTTGATTAAATCCTTTTCTTAACTCTTAATCCTCTCTCCCTGAGTGAGCGCTTGATCTCTCCTATGAAACAAGCCTCCTAAATCCATACCTTCCCCATGGCAATTAGACAACAATTATTCGACCGGTCCTTACCTCCCTCTCCAGCGGACGCACGAGCTATACGGCCTGAAGAGTCCTCAATTCCCACTGCAGCTCTCTTATCTCCGTCGTCCTGTAGTCGGCCTTGCTTCGGGGTCCCTGTTCAGGCGCCACTTGTCCCCGCCAGCGGGGACCCAGTTATTCAGGGTCCCGAAGAGGCTTTCTACCTGTGGGCCAAAATGGGGATGAAGAGAAGGAGACCAAGCAAGATTCTGTTGTCAAGGTCTCGTTTATTGAGAGAAATGTACAGCATTTAAAGCTCTGAGGCAGGAATAGAAGCAGGAACTGAAGCTTAGGGTGGGGGAGTTTGGGAAATGCCCAAGGATATAAGGTGAATCACTACACTGCAAGATATCCTCCTATAACAAAGAGGCAACAGTCTTCCAGGGACATGTTCTTTGAAAAGGTCGAACCCTTCTTAGGAATCTGCTCAGGGACATCCGGTGTTTTGCTCAGGCTGAAACATCCTGTCATTGCTCCCAGGGTCTTCCTGGGAGAGGCTCTTAGTTCAACAATCTCAAGTCTGTATGGCAGTCATTTCAAGGTTAAACCTCTGTGGCCATGCAGCCCAGAGTCAAGTAGCCACCTTGAGCTATGCAGTCACAAAGCAGCTAGGCCCAAATCCAATATGGCTCACTACATATACTGTTTAACAATATATATTGTAACAAATATTGATTTGTTATGTGACATTTTCAGACATGTACAAATCATGCCCAGAAAGCTAATTTTAGTAAATGTGGAACTTTAGAGTCCAGTTTAAGTTCTGTGAAAATATAACTCCCCCATATATTATAGCTACTTTTTGATAATTAATCCATTTAAAAAAATCTCAGTATGTTTAAAATACAATATTTGTCAACACAAACATCATCCACTCACCAGTGCTAAATGCACAACTACATTGTAAATCACAGTAGCTAATGTCCCTGGAATCAGCCAATTCATTGTTTGCTCTGATCTCTTTACCCATGTCTGAGGCATTTTGATCTCCCAGTCTCCTACTCTCACAGAGCTAACTATAAACCCACTGTTCTTTGTAGCATACTAACTAATAGTCTAAACCAGTTGACTGTGGTAACTCTTGCCAAGGGACTAAAACTGGTTCTCAATGATGTTTGCCTTGTTACTCACATTTCTAGAAGGCTAACTAAAGGTGATCATCCTATCCAACATAATCTTTTATGATTTTTCCAAGAACTTGTAGCCCACAGATGCCTTCCAATCCTAGGTCTACTGAGACTATACAATTTTCAGCTAATTTCAGAATCTATTGCCTGCCCTAACAGAGGGATTTTCTCACCAACTTAGGAACTGAAGTGAAAATCTTTCTTCAGAACTATCTTTAGAAAAAAACAGTACTGTAGATCATTTTTCATAACTGTTTCCAACAGTTTTATGGCATAGAAATGTTATTTGGTCTTAGATGTTTTCTGAAACCAGACTAAAAATATCTGTATATTTATACTCTTACCTAGCCAACTATCTAGGCCTAGTAAAGTTGTGTATCTTGAAATATACCTAGGCAAATGGCTGGAACTGGAAAATATCATCCTGAGTGAGCTAACCCAAACACAGAAAGACATACATGGTATGCACTCACTGATAAGTGGCTATTAGCCCAAATGCTTGAATTACCCTAAATGCCTAGAACAAATGAAACTCAAGACAGATGATCAAAATGTGAATGGTTCACTCCTTCTTTAAAAGGGGAACAAGAATACCCTTGGCAGGGAAGAGAGAGGCAAAGATTAAAACAGAGACTGAAGGAACACCCATTCAGAGTCTGCCCCACATGTGGCCCATGCATATACAGCCATCCAATTAGACAAGATGGATGAAGCAAAGAAGTGTAGACCGACAGGAGCCGGATGTAGATCGCTCCTGAGAGACACAGCCAGAATACAGCAAATACAGAGGTGAATACCAGCAGCAAACCACTGAACTGAGAATAGGACCCCCGTTGAAGGAATCAGAGAAAGAACTGGAAGAGCTTGAAGGGGCTCGAGACCCCATATGTACAACAATGCCAAGCAACCAGAGCTTCCAGGGACTAAGCCACTACCTAAAGACTATACATGGACTGACCCTGGACTCTGACCTCATAGGTAGCAATGAATATCCTAGTAAGAGCACCAGTGGAAGGGGAAGCCCTGGGTCCTGCTAAGACTGAACCCCCAGTGAACTAGACTGTTGGGGGGAGGGGGACAATGGGGGGAGGGTGGGGAGGGGAACACCGATAAGAAAGGGGAGGGGGGAGGGGGATGTTTGCCCGGAAACTGGGAAAGGGAATAACACTCGAAATGTATATAAGAAATACTCAAGTTAATAAAAAAAAAGTAGATATTCAAAATACTAATAAAAAAAAAAGAAATATACCTACCACTTGGCTGAACCACTTCAATCCCTAGAAAACACTCTAAAAATGTGTTCTTGTGTACTCAGGAAAACGTACTTCTCACTTAAAATCAAGGAAACCTCTCTGTGAAATAGACAGAAACCATTTGAAAAAATTTTACCGATAAAAATTCAGAGTTGTAGAGGTTAGTCCCAACTAATTTATTTACAATGCTACTTTTGTACCTAAGGCTCAAGAATCATTGCAGAAGATGGAGTGGAAAGATTGTAAGAGTCAAAGAATCAGGGAGTTTGCTATGTGATGGTGTGTCCTAGAATTTTCAGAAGCAACACTCATAAGGTCTGAGTATGACTGATTATGACCTCTTAAACATCTGAATAAAGAGGTACTAATAGATATACAAATGTGCTGCAGGGGAAAACTCAGACATACTCATATCAAGACAAAAAACTCACACAACTAAGTGTGCTGAGAGCTGGAGAATTTATTCTTTCCCAGGGAAGTGTCGAATAATTAGTAATATAATATTAAAATGGTCAACTTTAAAAGGATATATACAAATGACATTATATTGACTGACTAGATTTTATATATATACACACACACACACATATATATATATATATATATATATAACAGCAAATAACAATTATGATTAAAATATTGGAGATACATGAGGGCCTTTGTAGTAGAAAAGATAGGGATATGTATGTAATTATATTATAAACAGAAAAGATAAAATATAATTTTAGAAAGCTATAGTAAAATATACTAGCAAGTGGCAGGCTAAAAGGTGAAATTCCATGTCTGCTCAAAAAAGCCTCAGTAATGGAACATTGCTCTTTTAACTAATCATATTAAGTTATTAATTAATATTTAATGTTTTGTTTCAAACTACTTCATTACTATACAATATTTATTTTGTTTTGGAAGCTTGCCAGTTCATTAAATACATTGTGTAATGTTCTAGCTAATCAAATTATTCAGACAATGATGCAAGACTTCCACTACATATACAAGCTCTTAGTAGTTTATCAAAAATATGCAATTCTTCAATTTTGAACTTCTGTGATTTGGATACCCTATGAATAGTTTCCTATCATAACTTTCAAAATTGAACAGCAATGGATAAGAACCTGCTTGTTTATAAATTATTAGGAATTTGAAGCAGATAGGGAATCTCATCCTAATAACTTCCAGCATTCATAAGTTGGAGGGAGAAGTACCAAAAGTTCTCAGGTAGTTGGAGGTTCATATTGAGACCTATTCCAACCCCATTATGTCCAAGCAAACTAAAACATGTAATATTTAATGCTTAAGCATTAAATATTAAATATTTAATATGGTGTTGCCATCAGCAGAGATTAAAACCTAGAACGGGACTGTAGGCCCAGGCATGGTGAATATGGAGCAGTCACTTAACTTGGTTTGTATGGGAATAATGAAAACTCCAAGTCATGTGGCTCTCTTTTTGTCACATTCTGAACACCTGTCTTCTGAATTAATCTATAATCTAAAGTCTCTTCACATTTACTAGCTGTCTAGCATCTTTTATTTTTTGAGCTTTATGGCTTTTTATTCCTGATCATTTTTTGCAAAGTTTGATGAATTAAATATGAACAAGACATATGTATAATAGTACTAGAGAGAAATAACCAAAGAATGAAGCAACCCTTCGTGGAGGTTGTTCTTCACTTTAATCTTGGTATAATTCTGTACTTTCCTGAGATCCGCAAGGACAACCAAGGAAACAGCAGAGCATACCTTCCATTCTTCAATCCAACTTGGTGTTTAAAATGGTCTTGATATGAGAATGTGTATATGTCTGCATGTACGTGGTTATATATAAATAAATAAATATATATGAATATATTTGTAGGTATGCTATTTTCCTATGAATATGGTGTCTTCCTTCCTCTCTCCCTCCCTCCCTCTCCCTCTCCTTCTCTCTCTCTTTCTCTCTCTCTTACTTTCTTTTCCTTTCTTTCTTCCTCACTCTCTCTCTTCCTCCTACCCTTTATTGTTCTCTTCCTTACTTTCCTCTCTTTCTTTACTCTCTTCAGATCCTTCAATATTTTCCAGCCTGGTTCCAAACTCCTGTGCAGAGGCAACAAAACTCTTCCTTTATTGTCTTTCTAGTACCTCTGACCAGAATTGCATGTACGCAGTGCTTTGTCTAATTTTAAGATCTTAAGAATTAGTTACATTTCTATATAAAACTTTAATCATGCTTTTTAATTGATGGTAGTAGAAATCATTGAAACTCAATAATGTCCCTTGGATAACATTTTGAAATATATGCATTGAAGTCTAACTATGGGAGTGTTCTACTGGAATCTCCTAAACATGATGACCCTACTGATACTAGTGTAGATGGTGAATATTTCTAACAATAGAAGTTTTACCCAGGTATAAGCTGGCAGTAAGTACATTGTAGAGAACATCAACATGGCTAGGCACACGATTCCATCTGCCTTATTTGATCCTCTATTTGATGTTCTCCCACAGCGTCTCAATGCTTTACAAAGTGGATTGAGAAGATAATAAATATGAAAGGATGGTATGCTTTACAAACATTGGATTTAGATTTGCTGAAGACTCAAAAAATGTCTCTCCGAGATAGAAGATCATAATTGCTTAGGTAGTTAGAATCTTTCAGAATAGACACAGATATATTGAACCATTATACTGCTACACTATTGAGAATCAGTCAATGGGTTTTTGTAAGCCAGAATCTCTCAAGAGCAATTAATTTTATTGGTTCCTCTGATGTTGTTTGTTTGGTTTTTGTTGTTTGTTTGTTTGTTGTTCTACTATGATGTTTAGAATGAGGGTCACAAGCTTTATTCACTTTAGAGAGATAATACTTAGATTATATAAAATTATAAAAGTATGCTAATATGAGACTCTGCATTGTATTTAAATATGTTTGTAAAGCTATCATTTATCAATTATTTACATTATTTTATTACTACACAACACATAAATGATAACCACTCTTTTCCCCTTTCAATATAAATTGTTTGAATAAATTATTCTCCATGGTCTGAACTTCAGTGGTAAAGAAAGGAAGTTAAAGAGTCTCTGTTTCTTTCACAGGGATTCTAAAGAGAGATGGGGGCATGGTTGAGTCAGTAGAGTGCTGACTGTGCAACATATAGGTTTATTTGAATCCCAGCACTGGTGTAAAATTCAGAAGTGTGTTAGTTACCCAAATGCTAGGGAGGTAAAGAGGAAAATGTATGGGTCTTAATGATGACATATTCTTTTTCAATCCAGGAACTCCAGTTTTAGGAGGAAAACTTGTCTCACAAAAAAGCTGGAGAGGAATTGAGAAGATGCATCTGTCAGTGTATAGGGACATATATATATATATATATATATATATATATATATATATATATATATTTGAATCTATATATGAATATGTCACACACACATACACAAGAAAGTCAAGCATGTGGGTCTAGGAACACAGGCAATTAAGTCAAAAGCAAATCATTTCCACAGGAGAAGCATAGCCATGCAGATAATTTTAGCACCCCCTGAACAGGTACTGAGGATAGTAAAGTGTTGCACATGACGGGAAACAGTAAGGAGTCTAATGTGGTTGAAAAGCAATATAAAAAAAAACAAAGGTGGTGGAAACTAAGTCTACATTTAAGCAGAATATTTCCCAGTCACGTATTTAGGATCTTGAGTAGCAGTAGGGAATACAGCCATAGTTAAAGAGAGAAGATGGAAGTAACAGAAAAAAGGCACAAGAAAATTCTCTAAGCAGTGTAAAGAAAGAGGCTGCCTGACTACATGGAAAATGAAAGCTCCCTAAAGGATCTTCATTTTCTTCCTGGAACTTCCTAGGGAGGATCATGGAGAGAGCATATATTCTAATTTGGTAAGCAAAATATTCAGGCTTAAAACTTTTGAATTTTCTGTCTTCTCTTTTCAGTTATTAAGGGTTTTCATTCTACAGACAGCTTAATCTATGACACGATGCCATATGGCTGTTGCTTACTCAACAGGAAATGAGCTCTTAATACTTCGAGTCATCTTGCAGTGGAATAATGTCTCAGTTAGGCTTGCTATTGTTGCAATGAAAACATCACCACCAAAAGGCAAGTTGAAGAGAAGAGGTTTATGTAATTTCCACTTTCTGATCACTGGAGGAAGTCACAACAGGAACTCGAGTAGAGCTGGAACCTGTAGGCAGGACCTGATGCAAAGACCAAGGAGGGGTGCTGCTTATTGGCTTGGTTTCCATGGCTTGCTCAGCCTGCTTTCTTATAGAACCCAGGACTTCCAGCCCAGGGATGGCACCACCTAAATTTTGTTGTCTCACCTGATCACTAAGATAATGCCTTACACCTGGATTCCATGGAACCATTTCTTCAGCTGAAATTTAGTCATGAAGAGTGACACTATTTGAGACAATTAGGAGGTATGGTCTTGTAGGAGAAAGTGTATTACTGAGAGTGTGAATGACAGCACCAGTATCTCTCTTCCTCTGCCTACATATCAGGATACAGTACTCAGGTACTGATGCAGGGTCTTTCTGCATACCTCTATGCTGTCTATCATGACGATAATGGACTAAGTCTCTGAAACAGAAAGCCAGCCCCAAATAAACATTTTTACCTACATTACTTGCCTTGGTTATGATGACTCTTTACAGCAATGGAACAGTAAATAAGCAAGGAATTATTTTTATTTATTTTTTTCCCAAAAAACAAGGTTTAGAAAGTAAATGGAGGATAGAGCTCAGTGGTAGAACACTTGCCTAATCTGTACAAGGTTCTGATCCCTGAAGCACAATAAATAGATATGCTAATAGAAGTGTCACAACTATGACACTTCTCTATGGTTTGTTGTTCATGACTGCTCTATAGCATGACCGTTAAACTACAACCTAAAATCACTTAATCTCTTACTTGCAGTAATACCATTTAATGCATTATGCTTCAACTCAAATCTTAATTCTCCACCATAGTGTCCAATATATGTCAAAAGACTTAGAAATGAGACCAGATCACCTGATTTCTACTCCTTCTGAGCATACTCATTACTTTTTTTTCCAGTTCCTAAAGATGATTTATATTCATTCAGAGATAGATGCTACCAGCTTGCCAGTTCTAATGCCTTCAAACCACTGGACCTCGATTTTAGTACCATAGGCATGTTTCTAAAATTCATACATTCACTCAGCAATCACCAGTTTCTCCTTCAGCTTCTTCAAGTACAATCAAGTTGTTTTAGCTCTAATTGTGTCACAAGCACTTTAGGCATTATCGATTACTCCATAACCAAATTCTCTAAACACATTTGCTCTCTGCTGTATTATTCATGCATCTGCCTACTGTTTGGAAGTCCTGAACCTCAGGATACTGTGACTTTTGACAAGGTTGTATTTGAGCACCAAAATCTATATGTCCCAAATATAATAATAGTGAATGTCACTTTGAATAGCATATCAATTAAGCAGAATGACTTTAATCCCAGGATTTAGGAACAAAGGTGAGCATATCTCTGTAAATTCTAGACCATCAGGATAAACATAATGAGCTTCAGGCTATCCAGAGCTATACAGTGAGAACCCCATACCCCCAAAATAAAAACAAAGTATCAAACCAATGAAGAAACATTGTGTGAACTATAGAAAAGTTGACTTTGTTTCTTCCAAATAGAAAATGAATTTTATAAAGATGCTAATGTTTTAACAGGAACTAATTCAGACATATGAAAAATTATATTGATAAAAATTAGTCACAACTTAAAGTATTTCATGTGTTATTGACTCCTAACTGATTTTTGTATTGATACAATAGCAATTCAAGAATTGTGAGCTTGGACAGATATTTTAGCACACCATTTTAAAAATATAGTATAAGAAATATGTAGCTCCTTCCTGGTTGCTGCCTCTGCGGAGAGCTCGTAGGCAGCACCCCACGAGCAAACTTGAGACTCGGGACCACAGGTAAGACCAACTTTTCTGCTGCAAGCGACCTGCCTGGTGATCTCAGGACACACAGAGGCAAAATTCCTCTAGGACCGGGCACTTCCAGTATTTAGCGGGGGGAGTCCCAAACCGGCGGATCCCAGCCCGCAGCAGCTCTCTGCTCCCAAACCCCATGGGAGAGAGACCTCACCGCCTGGTCAGGTGGGTACTCCTGAGGCTGCAGAGCAGAAGAGACCACCAACACTGCCCACCCCTGCTCACGTCCATGGCCCAAGAGGAAACTGTATATGGCCTCTGGGTCCCCGTAGAGGAGGGCCCAGGAGCAGCAGATTCACTGCGTCTGAGACACCGCCAGAACCGGAAGGGACATACCAGATAAACAGTTCTCTGCACCTAAATCCCATGGGAGGGAGAGCTAAACCTTCAGAGAGGCAGACACGCCTGGGAAACCAGAAGAGACTGCACTCTGCACACATCTCTGATGCCAGAGGAAAACACCAAACGCCATCTGGAACCCTGGTGCACAGAGCTCCCGGAAAGGGCGGTGCAGATCTTCCTGGTTGCTGCAACCACTGAGAGCTCGTAGGCAGCACCCCACAAGCAAACTTGAGCCTCAGAACCACAGGTAAGACCAACTTTTCTGCTGCAAGCGACCTGCCTGGTAAACTCAAGACACAGGCCCACAGGAACAGCATAAGACCTGTAGAGAGGAAAAGCTACACACCCGAAAGCAGAACACTCTGTCTCCATAACTGGCTGAAAGAAAACAGGTAAACAGCTCTACAGCACTCCTGACACACAGGCTTATAGGACAGTCGAGCCACTGTCAGAAATAGCAGAACAAAGTAACACTAGAGATAAACTGATGGTGAGAGGCAAGCACAGGAACCCAAGCAACAGAAACCAATATTACATGGCATCATCAGAGCCCAATTCTCCCACCAAAGCAAACACAGAATATCCAAACACACCAGAAAAGCAAGATCTAGCTTCAAAATCATATTTGATCATGATGCTGGAGGACTTCAAGAAAGACATGAAGAACACCTTAGAGAAACACAAGAAAACATAAATAAACAAGTAGAAGCCTACAGAGAGGAATCGCAAAAATCCCTGAAAGAATTCCAGTAAAATACAATCAAACAGTTGAAGGAATTAAAAATGGAAATAGAAGCAATCAAGAAAGAACACATGGAAACAACCCCGGATATAGAAAACCAAAAGAAGACACAAGGAGCTGTAGATATGAGCTTCAACAACACAATACAAGAGATGGAAGAGAGAATCTCAGGAGCAGACGATTCCATAGAAATCATTGACCCAACTGTCAAAGATAATGTAAAACAGAAAAAGCCACTGGTTGAAAACATACAGGAAATTCAGGACTCAATGAGAACATCAAACCTAAGGATAATAGGTATAGAAGAGAGTGAAGACTCCCAGCTCAAAGGACCAGTAAATATCTTCAACAAAATCATAGAAGAAAACTTCCCTTACTTAAAAAAAGGAGATACCCATAGGCATACAAGAAGCCTACAGAACTCCAAAAAGATTGGACCAGAAAAGAAATACCTCCCGTCACATAATAGTCAAAACACCAAATGCACAAAATAAAGAAAGAATATTAAAAGCAGTAAGGGAAAAAGGTCAAGTAACATATAAAGGCAGACCTATCAGAATCACACCAGACTTTTCGCCAGAAAATATGAAAGCCAGAAGATCCTGGACAGATGTCATACAGACCCTAAGAGAACACAAATGGCAGCCCAGGATACTGTATCCTGCAAAACTCTCAATTAACATTGATGGAGAAACCAAGATATTCCACGGCAAAACCAAATTTACACAATATCTTTCTGCAAATCCAGCACTACAAAGGATAATAAATGGTAAAGCCCAACATAAGGAGGCAAGCTATACCCTAGAAGAAGCAAGAAACCAATCGTCTTGGCAACAAAACAAAGAGAATGAAAGCACACAAACATAACCTCACATCCAAATATGAATATAAAGGGAAGCAATAATCACTATTCCTTAATATCTCTCAACATCAATGGCCTCAACTCCCCAATAAAAAGACATAGATTAACAAACTGGATATGCAACAAGGACCCTACATTCTGCTGCTTACAGGAAACACACCTCAGAGACAAAGTCAGACACTACCTCAGAGTGAAAGGCTGGAAAACAACTTTGCAAGCAAATGGTCGGCAGAAGCAAGCTGGAGTAGCCATTCTAATATCAAATAAAATCAATTTTCAACTAAAAGTGATCAAAAAAGATAAGGAAGGACACTTCATATTCATCAAAGGAAAAATCCACCAAGATGAACTCTCAATCCTAAATATCTATGCCCCAAATACAAGGGTACCTACATATGTAAAAGAAACCTTACTAAAGCTCAAAACACACATTCCAACTCACACAATAATAGTAGGAGATTTCAATACCCCACTCTCATCAATGGACAGATCATGGAAACAGAAATTAAACAAATACGTAGACAGACTAAGAGAAGTCATGAGCCAAATGGACTTAACAGATATATATAGAACATTCTATCCTAAAGCAAAAGGATATACCTTCTTCTCAGCTCCTCATGGTACTTTCTCCAAAATTGACCATATAATTGGTCAAAAAACGGGCCTCAACAGGTACAGAAAGATAGAAATAATCCCATGCGTGCTATAAGACCACCACGGCCTAAAACTGGTCTTCAATAATAATAAGGGAAGAATGCCCACATATACGTGGAAATTGAACAATGCACTACTCAATGATAACCTGGTCAAGGAAGAAATAAAGAAAGATATTAAAGACTTTTTAGAATTTAATGAAAATGAAGGTACAACATACCCAAACTTACGGGACACAATGAAAGCCGTGCTAAGAGGAAAACTCATAGCGCTGAGTGCCGGCAGAAAGAAATAGGAGAGTGCATATGTCAGCAGCTTGACAGCACACCTAAAAGCTCTAGAACAAAAAGAAGCAAATACACCCAGGAGGAGTAGAAGGCAGGAAATAATCAAACTCAGAGCTGAAATCAACCAAGTAGAAACAAAAAGGACCATAGAAATAATCAACAGAACCAAAATTGGTTCTTTCAGAAAATCAACAAGATAGATAAACCCTTAGTCAGACTAACGAGAGGACACAGAGAGTGTGTCCAAATTAACAAAATCAGAAATGAAAAAGTAGACATAACTACAGATTCAGAGGAAATTCAAAACATCATCAGATCTTACTATAAAAGCCTATATTCAACAAAACTTGAAAATCTGCAGGAAATGGACAATTACCTAGACAGATACCAGGTACGGAAGTCAAATCAGGAACAGATAGACCAGTTAAAAAACCCCATAACTCCTAAGGAAATAGAAGCAGTCATTAAAGGTCTCCCAACCAAAAAGAGCCCAGGTACAGATGGGTTTAGTGCAGAATTCTATCAGACCTTCATAGAAGACCTCGTACCAATATTATCAAAACTATTCCACAAAATTGAAACAGATAGAGCACTACCGAATTGCTTCTATGAAGCCACAATTACTCTTATACCTAAGCCAAACAAAGACCCAACAAAGAAAGAGAACTTCAGACCAATTTCCCTTATGAATATCGACGCAAAAATACTCAATAAAATTCTGGCAAACTGAATCCAAGAGCACATCAAAACAATCATCCACCATGATCAAGTAGGCTTCATCCCAGGCATGCAGGGATGGTTTAATATATGGAAAACCATCAATGTGATCCATTATATAAACAAACTGAAAGAACAAAACCACATGATCATTTCATTAGGTGCTGAGAAAGCATTTGACAAAATTCAACACCCCTTCATGATAAATGTCCTGGAAAAAAAGGAATTCAAGGCCCATACCTAAACATAGTAAAAGCCATATACAGCAAACCAGTTGCTAACAGTAAACTAAACGGAGAGAAACTTGAAACAATCCCACTAAAATCAGGGGCTAGACAAGGCTGCACACTCTCTCCCTACTTAATTAATATAGTTCTTGAAGTTCTAGCCAGAGCAATCAGATAAGAAAAGGATGTCAAGGCGATACAGATCAGAAAAGAAGAAGTCAAAATATCACTAGATGCAGATGATATGATAGTATATTTAAGTGATCTCAAAAGTTCCACCAGAGAACTACTAAAGCTGATAAACAACTTCAGCAAAGTGGCTCGGTATAAAATTAACTCAAATAAATCAGAAGCCTTCCTCTACACAAAAGAGAAACAAACCGAGAAAGAGATTAGGGAAACGACACCCTTCATAATAGACCCAAATAATATTAAGTACCTCGGTGTGACTTTAACCAAGCAAGTAAAATATCTGTACAATAAGAACTTCAAGACTCTGAAGAAAGAAATTGAAGAAGACCTCAGAAGATGGGAAGATCTCCCATGCTCATGGATTGGCAGGATTAATATAGTAAAAATGGCCATTTTACCAAAATCGATCTACAGATTCAATGCAATCCCCACCAAAATACCAATCCAATTCTTCAAAAAGCTAGAGAGAACAATCTGCAAATTCATCTGGAATAACAAAAAAACCAGGATACCTAAAACTATCCTCAACAATAAAAGGACTTCAGGGGGAATCACTATCCCTGAAGTCAAGCAGTATTACAGAGCAATAGTGATAAAAACTGCGTGGTATTGGTACAGAGACAGACAGATAGACAATGGAACAGAACTGAAGACCCAGAATGAACCCACACACCTATGGGCACTTGATTTTTGACAAAGGAGCCAAAACCATCCAATGGAAAAAAGACAGCATTTTCAGCAAATGGTGCTGGTTCAACTGGAGGTCAACATGTAGAAGAATGCAGATCTATCTATGCTTATCACCCTGTACAAACTTAGGTCCAAGTGGATCAAGGACCTCCACATCAAACCAGACACACTCAAACTAATAGAAGAAAAACTATGGAAGCATCTGGAACACATGGGCACTGGAAAAAATTTCCTGAACAAAACACCAATGGCTTATGCTCTAAGATCAAGAATCGACAAATGGGATCTCATAAAACTGCAAAGCTTCTGTAAGGCAAAGGACACTGTGGTTAGGACAAAACAGCAACCAACAGATTGGGAAAAGATCTTTACCAATCCTGCAACAGATAGAGGCCTTATATCCAAAATATACAAAGAACTCAAGAAGTTAGACCGCAGGGAAACAAATAACCCTATTAAAAAATGGGGTTCAGAGCTAAACAAAGAATTCACAGCTGAGGAATGCCAAATGGCTGAGAAACACCTAAAGAAATGTTCAACATCTTTAGTCATAAGGGAAATGCAAATCAAAACAACCCTGAGATTTCACCTCACACCAGTGAGAATGGCTAAGATCAAAACCTAAGGTGACAGCAGATGCTGGCGAGGATGCAGAGAAAGAGGAACACTCCTCCATTGTTGGTGGGATTGCAGACTGGTACAACCATTCTGGAAATCAGTCTGGAGGTTCCTCAGAAAATTGGACATTGAACTGCCTGAGGATCCAGCTATACTTCTCTTGGGCATATACCCACAAGACGCCCCAACATATAAAAAAGACACGTGTTCCATTATGTTCATTGCAGCCTTATTTATAATAGCCAGAAGCTGGAAAGAACCCAGATGCCCTTCAACAGAATAATGGATACAGAAAATGTGGTACATCTACACAATGGAATCTTAATCAGCTATCACAAACAATGACTTTATGAAATTCGTAGGCAAATGGTTGGAACTGGAAAATATCATCCTAAGTGAGGTAACCCAATCACAGAAAAACACACATGGTATGCACTCATTGATAAGTGGCTATTAGCCCAAACGCTTGAATTACCCTAGATGCCTAGAACAAATGAAACTCAAGACAGATGATCAAAATGTGAATGCTTGGTTGGGAATTTAGCTCAGTGGTAGAGTGCTTGCCTAGAAACCGCAAGGTCCTGGGTTCGGTCCTCAGCTCCGAAAAAAAAAAATGTGAATGCTTCACTCCTTCTTTAAAAGGGGAACAAGAATACCCTTGGCAGGGAATAGGGAGGCAAAGTTTAGAACAGAGACAGAAGGAACACCCATTCAGAGCCTGCCCCACATGTGGCCCATACATATACAGCCACCCAATTAGACAAGATAGATGAAGCAAAGAAGTGCAGGCTGACAGGAGCCGGATGTCGATCTCTTCTGAGAGACACAGCCAGAATACAGCAAATACAGAGCGAATGCCAGCAGCAAACCACTGAACTGAGAATAGGACCCCGGTTGAAGGAATCAGAGAAAGAACTGGAAGAGCTTGAAGGGGCTCGAGACCCATATGTACAACAATGCCAAGCAACCAGAGCTTCCAGGGACTAAGCCACTACATAAGGACTATACATGGACTGACCCTGGACTCTGACCTCGTAGGTAGCAATGAATATTCTAGTAAGATCACCAGTGGAAGGGGAAGCCCTTGGTCTTGCTAAGACTGAACCCCCAGTGAACTAGATTGTTGCGGGGACGGCGGAAATGGGGGGATGATGGGGAGGGGAACAGCCATACTGTAGGGGAGGGGGAGGGATTAGGGGGATGTTTGACCGGAAACCGGGAAAGGGAATAACAATCGAAATGTATATAAGAAATACTCAAGTTAATAAAAAAAATACGTAGCTCATATTCATGTTGTAAAAAGTATAGTCGGTTGGGGATTTAGCTCAGTGGTAGAGCGCTTGCCTAGGAAGCGCAAGGCCCTGGGTTCGGTCCCCAGCTACAAAAAAAAAAAAAAAAAAAAAAAAAAAAAGAACCAAAAAAAATAATCTTCCCATCTTTTTCTCTAGGTTGCCTGAATTCACTTTTAAGATATCATAATATCTTTTAATTTGGTAATGTATTAAAATACTATTTTTATTTTAATCAATGATAAGTAGAGTTATTGAAATATAGTTAATATGTTTATTTAAATGTGCTTCTTATCTTAACCACAAAAATTTTTAATTAAAATAAAATCCTGAATTTCCTCTAAAATTTTTTAAATGCCGTATATCGTCATATTATATACAGAATGCATTTATATATAACATTTTAATATCTAATTTTTTCTTTTTTAATTGTTTATTTCTGAAATTTTTAATTGCATTTACCTCTTAGTTTTCCTCCCTCCAAAACCTTCTATATATCCCTCCACAATGTCCTTCATATACTTTGCTTATTTTTCATTAATTACTTTATATACATATATATTTGAAAAACATATAGTCTTAAGTACAACCCGTTGAGTCCATATAAATTCATACACACACACACACACACACACACACACACACACACACACACACACATACACATATATATTTTCTATTAAGAACTATTCTGGTTTGGTAAATTAGGTGTAGTAAATTCTCCCCCAATAACCCAATTACCAGCATTGAGTAAGTTAGCTATAGGTAGATTCCCCGTACCAGGCATGGTATCATGGTATCCCTCGTGTGGAACAAGTCTTAAGTTCAATGCCAAGGTATATGATCCACTAATTCATCTTTAGGGTAATTGTGCCATGTTGGTCATTAATTTGGATCATAGGAATCATGGATAGGACTCGTCCTTTTGGAAACTCTTATGATGCTGTATGATATTATAAAACCTAGTCCTCAGGGAAGGGACATCGAGTCAGTTCCAGCTCAGTGACCTCTGAGCCCTTATTATAATGTATATGGAGCTTTCAGCGGTAGAAACTCACCTTCCACCTCTAGGTGACAATCAAGGGCAATAGAAAATACTTTTTTGTATTTACAGTACTGGCCAACAACTCAAAAGAGACATCTCATGCCTTGTATAAGGGTTTTTCTTAAGTGACCTTTGGTACTAGTGTATTAGCCCAGAAAGGAAAATATACTATTTCTTAAAAGGACCTCTTAAAAACCAACCAGCCTTTGATTTTAGTTCTTTAATTTGTTGTTGTTTAAATTGTTCTTTAATTTAAGTTGTTGTTGTTGTTATGTGTTGTTTCACATGAAAATTTTAACTCATTTTAAAACTGACCTAGCATAAACATCACTAGAATCAAAATAATATTTTTTTAAAAAATGTAAATGGCAAAATTATGGGAGTTTACATAAGGAAATAACCATTTCTTATGACGAAAGACATTTACTCATCACATATTAATAATGTACATCATTAAATAGACAGATGACATTGCAGTTTCTCTTGTTTCTCTGTAGGTCTGGATTAGAGCAATGCATGCCAGTGTCTACCACACCATCAATAATGCAATATTCTCTATAGCTTTTGTGAAAATTCATATACTTCTTTGCCACTGATCATTGGTGGCTACTGATGTTTATAAGACTTATAATTCAACACTAAGAAGATAAGTTATTTCAATTAAAATAACAATTAACCTTGTGTTATAACTATATCTATATCTATCTATATGTCATATATTGACATAATAGATTATGTATGTATGTATGTATGTATGTATGTATGTATGTATGTATTGGCTTGGAAAAAAATCAATTTTCCTTGACGAGGTTAAGGGATAAGTGGCCTATGATGCAGTTCATTGAATTATTGCTCACTGCTAGAAATACTATCTGTTCATCAAAGGACAGAGATCAGTCTTAAATTCATATAATAAATGAAAGAAAACAACTGTAAAAAGAGTGAATTATGCCTGATATAAATGCACCTTATGAAGGACAACACTTTTGTCCCTTTAAAAACAGAAATAAACCAATTTTCCAGGAGGGGTTTGCATTGAGAAATAAATAGTGCCAAATGGTGTGTGTGTGTAGGTTGATTTGAAGCTTTTCCTAGTCCCTTCAATTTATTTATTGTTCTGTTCTTTGCCACGGCCTCAGAGCCCTGAAATGACATCATGAAATTTATATTTTTACACTTTTATGTTTCATTAAATATTTGAATTTCTACATCTTTTATATTTCTGTAAAGAAATAAAAAATCAACTTAGAGAATTATAAATAAATCTGGCTGACTTTAATTTATACTGTGTTTGACCTGGCTCTGTGGATCACACCAAACTAAACTGATTTCCAGTACTGGGTCTGTCACATTTTATAAGAGATTTAGTATGTCTTCAACTGTATTTCTAAGCTTTCTTATTTTTAATATGATTATGCTCTGTAAATTCATCTTCTTTCCACTGATTTAGAATGCAGTTATTTCATATTTCTATATTAGAAAATATTACATTTATGAAATGTTGCAAGAGTTGGCGAGGGGAGTCTTTATGAAACTGGACATGTTCTGTTGCCATTTATCACTCAATCTAGAGAATGACTTTCTTTGCCCTTAACATATTTCTTATTGTACATAACAGATATTCTGTAGAGTGTCCCTTAATTTGTTCTATTTTCAGAACTCTTTATTTAATTCAGATGTTGTAGCTTGTATTGTTTACTTTATGTCTGAAAATTTTAAGTAATTACAATATTTTCCTCTTGATTTTTCTCCTTCCAAACTCTTCCACAGAGCATTGCTTCTTCTCCCTCTAATTCTTTTATTAAATGTTCCTACATCCATATATGAAAGTATATACATATACTTATACATTAAATATAATCTATGCAGTCTCAATAATGTTAATGCTTTGCATACGTTCAGGCTTGACCATTTGATATTAAATATTTATTGTTGTGTTCTTCCCCAGGGAAGAATATCCCTACAACTCTCAATATTGCTTACTTGTCTGTCGTCCTTGGTGCAGGGTTGAGACGTCCTGATATTTTCATGGTATTTACTTGTGTCTTATTGTCATCCTCCTTCAGTATATAGGTAGACAATCATGTTATTGAGATTGTATGGTGGGAGCTCTAACATGACATGGAGATACTGTCTCATAACAAATTCCCAAATCTACTGGGTATTATAATATTTTCATATTTCTAATATCTTTCCCCAAACAACCCCTGGGCTCTAGGTATGGTCATTGTTTTTCTGAATATATACATCATGTCTGAGATCTAGAAGTATGAGCTGTGGTTTTCTGTAATGTTTTGCAACTCCTGAAAAGGAAAAGTTTCCTTGATAAGGGATGAAGACATCCATGGCCTTGAAGAAAAATGTTTAGAATGTACCTAGAGATTATGCTGGTTTGTAAAGTGGCACTTAATGTTCTCTTCAAAGACCCATTACTTTACTAGTGCAGGGCACTTGGCTTGGTTTCCAGTACTAGACATTATTTCTCTCCTGTTGTTAAAGTCTGAAGTTATTTAGTAATTAGTATGTTATCAGCAAGTTAAGCATGATACTACCACACCCTTACTGCTTTTGGGCGAGTCTGGTTATTATGATAGTTCATAGATGTCACAGTTGGTCAGGGTATCAGTTGCTCAACTGTTTTGGAAGTGTGCATGTGGCACTTTTGGTACCACGAAACCTAGTCCTCAGAAAGAAGACTCAGCTCGCTTCCAGTTCAGAGACTTCTAAACACCATGTCTGACATAGATTGCGTCTCCCAAAACAAATGCACCTTCCACCTCTGAGGATAATAATCAAGAGAAAAAGAAACATCTGTAATGTTTTTGATAACCTTAACCATAATAGGATCTTTCATGGCTACTGGTGGGATTTTTGCTAGATGAGCAGTCCTTGACTCCTGTGTGAAGCATTCTCAATCCAAACAAGAAAATTATGTTAAACTTATATTTGTATATTTACACAGAGATTTGCGTATTTTACATGCTGCTTGTTTTTTGTAAATAGTTCAAAATATGCTTCCTTAGGATTTTTAAACACACTCCCAATATTATTTAATCCTGTCCCTCCTTCCCTTGTGTTAATCTACCTCCTTCTTTTTAAAAGAATGTTCCCAGTCTGATCCCGTGTACTCTTATAGTCCCCTCTATCTTGCTCCCATCACAATAACTTGGCATGTTCCCCTTTTCTTTTCTTTTCTTTTCTTTTTTCTTTGTTGCTTTCCTTGTTTCTGTAAATCTGTCTTGTAAATCAAAGTTCAGTGAGCCATGTCCTTGCCTACATCTGCAAATGAATCATATGATTGCTTTCATAATACACAGAAAAATTCTAATAGAGGTTGTCATTAGGAATGCTGAAAATGGGAAGCATCAGCTCTGTCTCAGAAGAAAAAAAACTCTATTTCTACTTCATAACGTGATGTACTTGTTAGAGGGTGAATCAAACTCAATCCACTTTCCTCTACTAGTCTCACTAAGATAAAACTGTCTCATTCCTTTTCATACAATATACAAATTCCTCTCAGTAGTCTTTGACCACTGATTACATCAGAAAGCAAGCTTTACTTTGTTTATAATAACTTTTTAAATGAAAGTTCTCATTAATGAATTTTCTTCTTCAGTAGAAGATAGGTAAGTAACTCAAAATTGAAATCAGCACATTATGCTACTGAAACTTTTAAAAGAATAGTTAGAGTATCCAAATTGAAGATAAACAATATTCTTGCTAAATAACTTCTACCTTCAAATAGAAAAGCTCAATTGGGTATTCATTCTCTCAGCACCTACAAAGTGCAACCACATATACACAGGTGAAAAGAAAAGACATTAGGAAATCTTGTTTACAGTGTCCAGATGAATATATGAAATGATGATGTTTACTGAAACAGTTTTCAGTAATGTCCAGGCCTGTTATTGGTCATGGATATGGGAAGAGCTTTTACTTGTTGAGGAAGGTTTCAATTTTTGACAACTCACACCAAGTAATAGGGTATTCCAAATGGTCCTTTTATTCATACACAGGTATTCGTTGCTGAATTATCATATATCAATGAAGTATCTGATGAAATCAATACAATATGTTCTGACTATAAGCTGAGACATTTTCCTGGGTGTTTGTGTTGTCAGAATAACACATTATGTGGTTTCAGTCTGTACTTTAAAGATCTCCAATTTTCCTTATAGTAGAGATTTAAAACAAAACAAAACAGAACAGAACTTTCCTATTTGTCTTAAGGTCTCTATATACTTTGAATAGCAATATTAGCTAAGGCTTAAAACAACAGGAAATTTATATAAATTACTAGAGATTGCTTTATTCGGTTCAATGTCCATAGGTGACCATCACTGGTCATTTTGATCCTCTCTTTATGTTTGATTCAAGCTTCTCCCTACCCCAGTACAGGATGTTACATTCTTATGACTGACTTTTTTAGGGATAAGAATATCAGCAAAACATTGCAAATGTAAACATACATATTTATTCTTTTCCATTTACTTATATGTTGTATAAAATAAATGGTTATATCTAAAATATATAAAGCACCTTTAGATGTATATTTGGCGAATTCTATAGGACAGGCATATTGACACACATCTTTAATATCAGCACTTGGGAGGCAGAGGCAGGCAGATACCAATGACTTCAGGATTATCCTAGTCTACATAGAAAATTTCAGGCCAGCCCAGGCTGCATCATGAGACACTGTCTCAAGAGCAAAAACAACCTTGGAATGCCCTTTTTTTAAATGGAGTGTGTCCCTACACTCAGAGTCCAAGAAACTCTGAAGAAAAGATAGAAACAACCAGACATCGGGGATGGAAAACAGTAAAGAAACAGGCTCTTTAACTACAGCAGGACTGACACATATATGAATTTCTGAAGACTGTGTCAGTATTCCCAATGCCTGGACAGGTCTAAGACAGAAGGGGTCACAGAGATGGGAGAGGGAATATATAGCCCCCATTCTTAACCCAAAATGATATTCCATTTGATGATTACTACAATGCAACGTTATTTTTCTCCAAGGTTGTCTGGCTAGGTATATAAACTACATTTAAGAGCAGACCCCCATGAGCAGTAGATAGCAAATACAAAATCGATGTAATAGAATTTTTCAAGGTTTTTATTTTGTTATTGTTTTCACTTACAATACTTGGTCTGATCACTTTTTCCCTTTACCTTCTAGATCTGTTGCTTAAATATTGTAATTCCAACTTATATTAAGCTTCTATTAGAATCAGAAAATAGCTGAAAAGCAAATAATACCAAATATAATCAGTAGAAAATACTTATGTGGAGAAGGACAGATTAGAATGTCATAGTCAGGGTGAGCATTTTAAAGGAAGAGGTTAGGAAAAGTCTTGTTAGAGGTAGCACCTGAGATTTTAGTACAGAGAATGGGCATATGTATGTCAGAGAGAATTCTTCAGACAAAAGTCACAAACAGGACAAATTTTAGAAATAGTAGAGACATTTGCATCTTTAAGAAGTTGCCTATACAAATGGATGGACCTGGAAATATCATCCTGAGTGAGGTAATCCAATCACAGAAAAACACACATGGTATGCACTCATTGATAAGTGGCTATTAGCCTAAATGCTTGAATTGCCCTAGATGCACAGAACACATGAAACTCAAGAGGGATGACCAAAATGGGAATGCTTCACTCCTTCTGAACAGGGGAACAAGAATACCGGCAGGGAATAGGGAGGCAAAGTTTAGAACAGAGGAAGAAGGAACACCACCCATTCAGAGCCTGCCCCACATGTGGCCCATACATATACAGCCACAAAACTAGATAAGATGGATGAAGCAAAGAAGTGTAGGCCAACAGGAACCGAATGTAGGTCTCTCCTGAGAGAAACAGCCAGAATACAGCAAATACATAGGCGAATGCCAGCAGCAAACCACTGAACTGAGAATGGGACCCCCGTTGAAGGAATCAGAGAAAGAACTGGAAGAGCTTGAAGGGGCTTGAGACCCCATATGAACAACAATGCCAAGCAACCAGAGCTTCCAGGCACTAAGCCACTACCTAAAGACTATACATGGACTGACCCTGGACTCTGACCCCATAGGTAGCAATGAATAGCCTAGTAAGATCACCAGTGGAAGGGGAAGCCCTTGGTCCTGCCAAGGCTGAACCCCCAGTGAATGTGATTGTTGGGGAGAGGACGGTAATGGGGGGAGGATGGGGAGGGGAACACCCATAAGGAAGGGGAGGGGGAGGGGTTAGGGGATGTTGTCCTGGAAACCGGGAAAGGGAATAACAATCGAAATGTAAATAAGAAGAAACACTCAAGTTAATAAAGATAAAAAAAAAAAAAGAAGTTGCCTGTAACCCTACAACAGCCTAACATTGGGAGGAGCAACCATGATATTTGAAGAAAAGGCAAGCTAACAGTCTCAATTTAGGGGAGGTTCTGTTCAGTGATTTCTTGTTTAAAACAATGAGGAAATGTCATTGGGTTCTAAAATAAATTATCTGAATGATGTGGAATAACAAACTGCACATGAACAGAGGAAGACATTAACAAGGATACAAGAGACAAAGTATTTTTCTCTCTCCTTGGATTAATATTATTTATACCTTTAATATTTGGATATCAATCTCCCTAGAACTTACTTTGCACAGCATTGAGCATACACCTACTTTATGTGTTCTCATAGATAGCCTATTGTCAAAATTGTATAAAAGGAGGATAATTTTAAATACTTATAGCCATAGTAGAAGAAAACTTCCAGTTTATTTTCTCAGGAAAATAAATTTCTGAAGTACAGGCATGTACATATCTTCTGGGTGCATACCCCGTATGATTCTTTCTGGGCTGTATACAAGGCAACTGACTGAGCATTGAATACTGCATGCTTTTCCTTCTATAGGGGAACAGACAAGGAATGTTTAATAAATTACATTACAAGGGTCTCTACCAAAGAAAGAAGCCATAATCCCAGTATGTGTAACTAGGACAAAGGTGGGATTAAAACACCCACTGTGAAGTTGAAAATAGAAAAAAAAAACAAAAAACAAAAACAAACCCACACCACATTTTGCAAGTATGTCTTTGTTTAAGAACATATGTCATCTGCTTTACAAATGGCTTCCCAGGAGAGGAAAATAATGTGGAGGGAGATAGAGCATGGGGATAAAATAAAACAGAAAGCACCCGTGTCTGAGTGACGTCAGCCAGACTGTAACAGGGGAGAAATGTAAGATATAATCCATCTCACACATGCTAACACCGTGAATATTAAGCACTGGACATTAAGCCAAAAGATGAAATAAACAGCGGGAAAGGACTTTTTCTACTCATTACTGGCATGAAAAATATATTTTTAAAAGTCAATTAAGGGGCTGGAGAGATGGCTCAGCGGTTAGGAGCACCTGGCTGCTCTTCCAGAGGTCCTGAGGTCCTGAGTTCAATTCCCAGCAACCACATGGTGGCTCACAACCATCTGTAAAGAGATCTGATGCCCTCTTCTGGTGTGTCTGAAGACAGCTACAGTGTACTTACATAAAATAAATAAATAAATCTTTAAAAAAAGTCAATTAAGATATAACATGGGTTTAGCTTGCATGTAGTCACAAACGTCTCTACTGGCCAGCAAGAGGCTCTTGAGCCAGAAAGAAAGGAGACCTACCAATTATACCTCTTTTTCTTAATCCCCTGCTTCTGAACAGCAAGAGTTGATGGACGAATGTTAGAGGCCTCTTGCCCTGTAACAGCAGAGATTTATGAAAAGAGAAGATTTATCAATTTTCCCCGGGAAACCTTGTGATGCTTGGAAGGTCCCCTTATCCCCCCACACTCCCCACCCGCCACAGTTCATCACTTGGACTACTTTACATGGTTTTCTGTTAGGCAATTGCGGTATGGATATTGTAAATAGAGATAATGATTCATGATAATTCCAAAATAAAAGCATGTTTTTTTCCACTTTCTATAATTCTTTTTTTTCATCTTTATTAAATTGGGTATTTATTATTTACATTTCAAATGTTATTCCCTTTATCGGTGTCCATGCCAACATCCCCCTAACCCCTCCCCCTCCCATTCTATGTGGGTGTTCCCATCCCAATCTTCCCCCCTTTGCCACTCTCCCCGAAAGAATCCCATTTACTGGGGGTCCAGCCTTGGAAGGACCAAGGGCTTCCCCTTCCACTGGTGCCCTTTCTAGGCTATTCATTGCTACCTATGCAGTTGGAGCCCAGGGTAAGTCTATGTATAGTCTTTGGGTAGTGGCTTAGTCCCTGCAAGTTCTGGTTTGTTGGCATTTTTGTTCATATGGGATCTGAAGCTGCTTCAGCTCTTTCAGTCCTTTCTCTGATTCCTTCAATGGGGGTCCCATTCTCAGTTCAGTGGTTTGCTGCTGGCATTCACCTATATATTTGCCATATTCTGGCTGTGTCTCTCAGGAGAGATCTACATCTGGTTCCTGTCAGCCTGCACTTCTTTGCTTCATCCATCTTATCTAGTTTTGTGGCTGTATATGTATGGGCCACATGTGGGGCAGGCTCTGAATGGGCATTCCTTCAGCCTCTGTTCTAAACTTTGCCTCCCTATTCCCTCCCAAGAGTATTCTTGTTCCTATTTTAAAGAAAAAGTGAAGCATTCACATTTTGGTCATCCTTCTTGAATTTCATGTGTTCTGTGTATTTAGGGTTTTTTGAGCATTTGGGCTAATACCCACTTATCAATGAATGCATACCATATGTGTTTTTCTGTGATTAGGTTTCCTCACTCAGGGTGATATTTTCCAGTTCCATCCATTTGCCTATGAATTTCACAAGTCATTGTTTTTGATAGCTGAAAAGTATTCCATTGTGTAGATGTACCACTTTTTCTCTATCCATTCCTCTGTTGAGATGCATCTGGGTCCTTTCAAGCTTCTTGTTATTATAAATAAGGCTTCTTTTTTATATGTTGCAGCTTCTTTTGGGTATACGGCCAAGAGAGGTATCTCTGGGTCTTCAGGTTGTGCAATGTCCAATTTTCTGAGGAATCTCCAGACTGATATCCAGAATGGTTGTACCAGTCTGTAATCCCACCAACAATGGAGGAGTGTTCCTCTTTCTCCACATTCCCGCCAGCATCTTCTTTCGCTGGAGTTTTTGGACTTAGCCATTCTGACTGGTATGAGGTAGAATCTCAGGGTTCTTTTTACTTGAATCTCCCTTATGACTAAAGATGTTGAAGATTTCTTTAGGTGCTTTTCAGGCATTCGACATCATTCAGCTCTGAATTCTTTTTTTAGCTCTGATCCCCATTTTTAATAGGGTTATTTGTCTCCCTGCAGTCTAACTTCATGAGTTCTTCGTATATTTAGAATATAAGCCCTCTATCAATTGTAGGATTGGTAAAGATCTTTCCTCAATCTGTTGGTGGTGGTTTTGTCCTAACAACGATGTCCTTTGCCTTAAAGAAGTTTTGTAGTTTTATGAGATCCTATTTATTGATTCTTGATCTTAGAGCATAAGGCATTGGAATTTTGTTCAGGAAATTTTCTCCAGTGCACATGTGTTCGAGATTCTTCCCCACTTTTTCTTCTATTAGTTTGAGTGTATGTAGTTTGATGTGGAGGTCCTATATCCACTTGGACTTAAGCTTTGTACAGGGTGATAACTATGCATCGATCTGCATTCTTCTACATGCTGACCTCCAGTTGAACCAGCACCATTTGCTGAAAATGCTATCTTTTTTCCCTTGGATGGTTTTGGCTCCTTTGTCAAAAACCAAGTGACCATAGGTTCATGGGTTCATTTCTGGGACTTCAATTCTATTCCACTGGTCTGTCTTCCTGTCTCTGTACCAAAACCATACAGTTTTTTTTATCACTATTGCTCTGTAATACTGCTTGAGTTCAGGGATAGTGATTCTCCTGGAAGTCCTTTTATTGTTGAGGATAGTTTTAGCTATCCTGGTATTTTTGTTATTCCAGATGAATTTGCAAATTGTTCTTTCTAACTCTATGAAGAAATATGTTGAAATTTTGATGGGGATTGCATTGAATCTGTAGATCGCTTTTGGTGAAATGGCCATTTTTACTATCTTAATCCTGCCAATCAATGAGCATGAGAAATGTTTCCATGTTCTGAGATCTTCTTCAGAGACTTGAAGTTCTTGTCATACAGATCATTCACTTGCTTGGTTAAAGTCACATTGAGGTGTATATATATATATATATATATATATATATATATATATATCTACATATATATATTATATTATATATTATTTGGGACTAATATGAAGGGTGTTCTTTCCCGAATTTCTTTCTCAGCATTTTTCTCCTTTGTGTAGAAGAAGGTTCTGATTTATTTGATTTAATTTTATACCCAGACACTTTGCTGAAGGTGTTTATTTGTTTAGTAGTTCTCTGGTGGAACTTTTGGGATCCCTTAAATATACTATCATATCATGTGCAAATAGTGATATTTTGACTTCTTCATTTCCAATATGTATCACTTTGATCTCGTTTTGTTGTCTGATTGCTCTGTCTAGGACTTCAAGAACTATATTGAATAAGTAGGGAGAGAATGGGCATTCTTGTCCAGTCTCTGATTTTAGTGGGATTGCTTCAAGTTTCTCTCCATTTAGATTAGTTTTAGCTACTGATATGCTGTGTATAGCTTTTACTATGTTTAGGGATGGGCCTTGAATTCCTGTTCTTTCTAGGTCTTTTGTCCTGAAGGGATATTGAATTTTGTCAAATTATCTCTCAGCATCTAATGAAATGATCATGTGGTTTTTATCTTTCAGTTTGTTTATATTGGATTAAGTTGATGATTTTCTGTATATTAAATCATTCCAGCATACCTGGAATGAAGCCTACTTGATCATGATGGATGATTGTTTTGATGTGCTCTTGCATTCGGTTTGCAAGAATTTTATCGAGTATTTTTGCGTCAATATTCATAAGGGAAATTGGTCTGAAGTTCTCTTTCTTTGTTGGGTCTTTGTGTTGTTTAGGTATAAGAGTAATTTTGGCTTCATAGAAGGAATTCAATAGTGCTCCATCTATTTCAATTTTGTGGAATAGTTTGGATAGTATTGGTATGAGGTTTTCTATGAAGGTCTAATAGACTCTGACCTGAACACATCTGGACCTCGGCTCTTTTTGGTTGGGAGACTTTTAATTACTGCTTCTATTTCTTTAGCAGTTATGGGGTTGTTTAAATGGTTTATCTGTTCCTGATTTAAATTCGGTACCTGGTATCTGTCTTGGAAATTGTCCATTTCCTGCAGATTTTCAAGTTTTGTTGAATATAGGCTTTTGTAGTAGGATCTGATGATTTTCACAATTTCCTCCGATTCTGTTGTTATGTCTCCCATTTCATTTCTGATTTTGTTAATTTGGACACACTCTCTGGGTCCTCTGGTTAGTCTGGCTAAGGGTTTATCTATCTTGTTGATTTTCTCAAAGAACGAGCTTTTGGTTCTGTTGATTCTTTGTATAGTCCTTTTTGTTACTATTTGGTTGATTTCAGCTCTTAGTTTGATTATTTCATGCCTTTTACTCCTCCTGGGTGTATTTGCTTCTTTTTGTTCTAGAGCTTATGTACTGTCAAGATGCTGATATATGCTCTCTCCTGTTTCTTTGTTCAGGCACTCAGAGTTAAGAGTATTCCTCTTAGCACAGCTTTCATTGTGTCCCATAAATTTGGGTGTGTTGTACCTTCATTTTCATTAATTTCTAAGAAGTCGTTAATTTTGGCCAGAGACAATATCCAAATTAATAAAACTGGAAAAGAAAAGGGAAAATTAACAACAGAAACTGAAGAAATTTAAGAACTTATCAGATCCTAATACAAAAACTTTACTAACAAAAGTGAAAAATCTAGATGAAACAGATGATTTTTTAGACAGATACCACAACCAAAGTCAAATCAGACTAGGAAAGCTATCAAAACAGTCACATAATCCCTAAGGAAATAGAACTGGTCATTAAAAGTCTCCCAGTCAAAAAAAAATCTGAGAGCCAGATGGTTTTAGTGTAAAATTATATCAGACTGTGAAAGAAGTCCTAATACCAATAATCCTCAAACTATTTCATAAAATAGAAACAGAAGGGACAGTACCTAATTCCTTCTGGGAATCCACAGTTACACTGATTCCTAAACCAAACAAAGACCCAACAAAGTAAAAGAATTTCAGACCATTTTTGTTTATAATTATCAATGTAAAAATATTCGATAAATTTCTCCAAAACTGAATCCAAGAAAAATTGTGTGATCATTTCCTTAGATGCGGAAAAAGCCATTGACAAAACACAACAATCCTTCATGTTAAAATTCTTGGAGGGGGTTGGGGATTTCGCTCAGTGGTTAGAGCGCTGGCCTAGGAAGCGCAAGGCCCTGGGTTCGGTCCCCAGCTCCAAAAAAAAGAACCAAAAAAAAAAAATTCTTGGAGAGGACAGGAATTCGAGGCACATAGCTAAACATAATTAAAGCAATATACACCAAATCAACGGTAAATATCAAATTAAATATAGAGAAACTTGAAGCAATCCCTCTAAAATAAGAACAATACAAACTGTGCACTCACTTTCTATTTATTCAAAATAGTACTTGAAGTTCTAGTTAGAGCAATTAGATAACAAAATGAGGTCAAAGTTATGTATAGTGGAAAGGAAGAAGTCAAGGTATCACTGTTTTCAGATGATATGATAGGACACATCCCCAAAATTCCACTAAAACACTTGTAGCCCTGATAAACAACTTCAGCAAAGTGGTTGGATATAAAATTAACACAAACAAGTCAGTAGCCTTCCTGGATACAAAGAATAAATAGGTTGAAAAAGAAATTAGAGAAAGAACAATCTTCACAATAGTCACAAATAATATAAACTATCTTGCTGTAACTCTAACCAAGCAGTGGAATATTTGTATGACAAGAACTTCAAGTCCCTGAAAAAACTGAGGAAGACATCAAAAGATGGAAAGATCTCCTATGTTCTTGCATCCTTTTGATTGACATAGTGAAAATGGCCACTTTGCCAAAAGCAATCTACATATTCAATCTAATCATCATCAAAGTTTTAACTCAGTTCCTCGCAGAGAGTAAAAGAGAATGTTCAACTTCATCTGGAGTAATGAAATATCCAGGATGTCAAAAACAATTCTCAACAATAAAAGAACTTTGGGAGAATTGCCATCCCTGACCTCAAGCAATACTACAGAGCAATAGTGATACTAATCACAAGGTATTGGTACAGAGACAGACATGTCTGTCAATGGAAAAGTATGGAAGACCCATAAATAAACCCACACACCTTTGGTTATTTGATCTTTGACAAAGAAGGAAAAACCATACAGTGGGAAAAAGGAAGCATCTTCAACAAATGGTGCTGGTCTATCTGGCAGTGTGCATGTAGAAGAAAGCAAACTGATGCATTTTTAATTCCTTGTACAAAGCTCAAGTTCAAGTGGATCAAGGACCTCCACATAAAACCAGTTACACTGAATCATAGAAAAGAGAGAGTGGAAAATATCCTTGAAAACATTGGAACAGGAGGAACTTTCCTGAACAGAACACCACTGGCTAAGGTTGTAAGTTCAACAATTGACAAATGTGACCTCATGAAACCAAAAAGCTTCTGTGAGGAAAGGCCACTGTCAATAAGACAGAACAATAATCAATTAAAAATGGGATACTTAGGGGGTTGGGGATTTAGCTCAGTGGTAGAGCGCTTGCTTAGGAAGCACAAGGCCCTGGGTTCGGTCCCCAGCTCTGAAAAAAAAAAAAAGAAAAAAGAAAAGAAAAAGAAAAAAAATGGGGATACTTAGCTAAACAGAGAATTCTTAACTGAGGAATTTTGAATGGCATAGAAACATATGAAGACATGTTCAACATCTGTTATCATCAGGGAAATGTAAATAAAAATGATGCTGAGATTCCACCATCCAACAATCAGAAGAGCTAAGATCAAAAACTCAGGGAACAGCTGATGCTGACATGGAGAAAGAACATTCCTCCACTGCTGGTGGGGAACCAATGTGCTGGGTCCACAGAAAATTGGAAATAGTTCTACCTGAAGACCCAGCTATACCGCTCCTGGGCATACACCCAAAAGATGCTCTACCATGTCACAGGGACACATGCTTCACTATGATCATAGAAGTCTTATTTATAATAACAAGAAGTTGGAAACAACCCAGATGTCCCTCAATAGAAGAATGGATATAGGAAATGTGATGCATTTGCACAATGGAATACTACTAAACTATTAAAAACAAGGACACCATGAATTTTGCAAGCAAATGGATGGAACTAGACAATATCGTCCTGAGTGAGGTAAACTATTCACAAGATGACATAAATGGTATGTCCTCAGTGATAAGTTAATATTAGCCAAAAAGCTCAGAACACCCAGGATAAAATTCACAGACCATAGGAAATGTAACAAGGGGGAAGGCCCAAGTGTGTGTGCTTGACTCCTACTTAGAAGACGGAACACAATAATCATAGAAGGCAATGGAAAGGGTGACCTGGGTGTGAGAGGGAAGGGGAAAAGAAAAAGGGGGGATCAGGTATGAGGAAAACAGAAGAGAAGCTTAGAGGGCCAGGAGAATGGGCAAAAATATTCTGCAGGGTGGAGGACAGAATATGGGAATCACTAGAAAGTCCCAGACACAAGGGATATGAGAGGCTCCCAGGACCTAATGGGGTTGACATTGGCAGAAATGCCTAACAGCAGGGCAAGAGAACCTAAAGAGACCATATCCAGTAGATAGACATGGCCCCCACTTGAGGGATGGGGCACCCACCCATCTCAAAATTTTTAACCAAGAATTTTTCCTGTCTAAATGAAACACAGGGGCAAAAATGGACCAAAGACTGAAGGAAAGGCCATCCAGAGGCCACCTCAACTTGAGATCCACCCCATCTGCAGGCACCAAACCTCTACACTGTTGATAATGCCAAGAAGTGCTTGCAGACAGGAGCCTCGTATGACTGTCCTCTTAGAGACTCTGCAAGAACCTAAGGCAGATGCAGATACTCAAAGCCAAACATTGGACTGAGCATGGGGTCCCTAGTGGAAGATTTCAGGACTGAAAGAGCTGAAGGGTTGCAATCCCATAGGAAGAATAACAGTATCACTTAACTGGATCCCTCAGAGCTCACAGGGACTAAGTTACCAGCCAAAGAGCACACATGTGCTAGTCTGTTGCTTCTGCTACATATGTAGCAGAGGACTGCCTTATCTGGCCTCACTGGGAAGTTATGTGCTTGGTCCCTATGGAGACTTGATACCCTAAAGAATGGAGATGCTATAGAGGTGAGTGGTGGGAGTGGGTTGGGGGTGAGGAGCACCCTCTTAGAGGCAAAGTGAAGGGAGTATGGGGTGGGGGTGGGGGTTCATGGAGGAGGGACCGAGAAGGGGGACAATACATGAATTGTAAATAAATAAAACAATTAATAAAAATAATTTACTGGAAAAAAAATAAGTTATGATCTCAGAATGAAGAGACCTGGATGTGTAGTCAGAAAACATCATGAAAGTAATAATCCCTAAGAAACAATTCAACTTCCATAGAGAAGCCCATTTTGTAAAAATAGCAAGAACATGATGGATTCAAGCAGACAAGACGCAGAGGAACTCTGGGATTCAGGCGGAGAAGCAATATTAAGAGAGATCTGTCTTTGGCTCCTTCAACAGCAGGTTTTGGAAGGAGGGAGTAGGGAAAGCCAGGAGGTGGGTGGGGCTACTGGGCTAGAGGATGGGGAGGGGCTGTGGCACTCTCCCTCCTGCCAATGGCCCTTTGTGATGAGAAGGCCTCAGCTGTGTGATGTAGCCTGAGCCCTCTTGACAAGCCAGATGCTGTACCCCAGGACTCAGTAGCCTGAGTGGTGCACTGCTATTCAGAAGATGGAGACTTTCCTCCTTCTGATGAATAGCATTAGTGACTTCTGGATGAGCTCCAGCTCCATGTCCACAGTAATGGACATGATCTTCGCCATTCTGTGCGGAGTGGGGTTCTTTTTCCTACTGATCCCATTCCTGAAGGAGTATCCAGGGTCACCACCACCCGGGAGCAAAAAGAACATCTCAGAGGTGAGGAAAGCCTTGATTGACACAAAATGGAATGGCAGACTTTTGTTAATGATTGTCACTCTCACATTCCTTAGAAAGACAAGCTCAGTAAAAACTTTTGGCATTAAAAAAACAGAAATCTAAGAATATGTATTTTTCTGGTTTTGTTTGTTTGTTTTCAAGTCTCAGGGGTGGGATATGTGGTTGTTCCAGCTTGTCCAGAGTAACTGACATTGATTTGCCTCACACTCTAGCAGGGGCATGATTCTGCCTTCAGTTGATAATTTCTGCATTTCTGTGATGATTGGAATTCTGGGGACTTTTCCGAGCTTATATAAATGCTAGAGCCTTGAGAGTCATGGGGAGGGTTGTTGGTTGTTGATTGTATGCTATTGGTTGTTGGTGTTTGTGGTTTAAGTAGAGGTGTGAAAAGAAGAAAGAAGAATTTGATATCCTGGAGGTCAAGATTAAATGTGTCCAGAGAAACTAAACTTCCTGGACCAGTCAGAAGTACTCTAACAATAACATCTCCCTTTTTCCCCTCCAGCCATCTTTTTCTCTTATCTAATGTGAGGGGACTGAAAGGGTAGAAGAAAAGGGGTGGGAAAGGGTGAAAGAAAGAAGAAACTACAACATAGCTAAAGTCTATGTACAGAGAGGTGAGTGGAAATCTCCAGGCCTAGCAGCACATCAGTCTTTAGGCAGGAAAGAGGTGAGAGTGTCCTGAGCTGTCTGCCTGAGGCTCTTAGACCATATGTATAGGGTGGCAGAGAGGTCACTAAGGACGACTGTGCCTCCATGGACAGACTGCATTTCTGAGTTCGTGGGGACACAGGACAAGATCAGAGAATGATCAGCTCTCCTCTGTTCAGGCGATTGCTTTTGTTTGTGCTGAGCTGATGTGAAGCAGGTGATGAGACCAAGGCCCTCAGATCAGGGATTGCGTGCCCTGTGGTCCGATGAAGCAGATATCACCTGACAGCACAGGGTCAGCTACAGAGCTCAGTCTTGGGTAGGATCCTGTCTGGAGATACTGTCTGGGGATCCTGTCTGAGGAACACTGACTTAGCACACCCGTGGTAAGTGTGGTGGTATAGACAGCCCCTTCTGCTCTTTTCCCAACAAGGACAAAAGGATATGCATTTATGTGCAGTAAGAATGAGTCATGGATGGATGAGAGAGAGAGAGAGAGAGAGAGAGAGAGAGAGAGAGAGAGAGAGAGAGAGAGAGAGCACTCTGGCACTCTGGAAATTATCCATGAGCACGGAGACCAGGCAGCTTGTCTACCAGAGAGAAAAGGGGACCCCAACTCATTTGTGTTGTTTCTAACTGGCAGGTGGTGAAGAGGAGGCAGAGCAAGGACAGGAAGAAATCTGTTACTGTAGACGGTTGCAGAGATAGTCAAAAGAATTCTCTGGATATCCAACATGATTTACAGACTATGGAAAGCCCCATCCAGCATCTTTTACTGGACTCTTCTCCCCACCCCTTTTGGAACTCTAAGGAGAAACTAAATCAGCTTTCCCTCCCTCAGCTGTTTTCTTACCTTAAGGTCTTAGAGGCTCTCATACAGCAGAAATTTAACCAACTTTTATTGGGTTTATCCTCTGTGCTCTCTGAGTCAGTTGTGGCTACTGCCTGGGTCTCCAGAGAACCTTCCTCAGGAGAACGTAAAACTGTGAGGTTTAGTGATTCACTTGGCTTTGACCAAGCTCTACCCCTAGCTAAAGGACCACCACAGAGATGCCTGGACCAGCCATTGCCCCACCAACTTGTGACACCAAGTTTGGTAGGTATGACAGAAATTCAGGAACAAGAAAACCTCCCAAACTCTATATCATATCAAACACCTTCGATATTCCAGAGTAGGGCACGTGGAACAGCATATCCTACCACTGCGACAGGGATACAGGTACCCCTTCCAACTACAAATGAACCCTGTCACCCTGGATTGAATTGGAAAGATATTCCAAGTTGTAAAGTCCAAAACTGTCAAGGAGCCAGTAGCCAGCCCACTGAGAGCTTAGCCAGGTGCACGCTGCCCACTAAAAATACCAGGTCAGCCTCCATCCCTCCTGAGCATTATCTAATGGTCCACCATCATGAGCAGCCACAGCATGAAGAGAAGGCAATTAATTTAGGAGAACAACAAAGAACCCATGCCAGATTCCTCCCTTCTAAGGAACCAGCACAGCTCCAGGGAGATTCCCCACCAAACAGTAATGGTTATGGCAAGAACTGGCCTGAACTCAACCAACCTGCCCAGCCCTCCACCCTCAACTCCAAAACTTACAAGTGGAACCAGATGATGGGGCCTGTGCCCACTGGGATGTTATTAAAGAAGGTCATAGCAAAGTATGGCATACCTAACACCATCAAGAAGGACCTTAAACTTAGGGTTAAAGACCTGCTTTGTACTTCTAGCAGCACCCCCGGGGAGAGTCTGGAAACCAAGAATCTTACGCTGAGGACAGATGAGCACTCTATGAACACCACTGAGAACCTTTCCTTCCTTGACCCAAAGACTACAATGATGAAATCAAACATCATGCAGCTTCCCATGAAACACAGACAATTACCCTGTGATTCCAAGGCCGAACCCTATACCAAGGCTGCCTTTATCCTGGAAAACTTGCATCACCAAGATCCAGGGGGAATAAGGGTAGAAACTGCATCATCTGCCAGGCTGCGAAGTCCTCTGTTTGAACAATCACCTCCAGAGGTACAGAAGACCCAAAGTTCCCCCCCACCTATTGACAGCCATGGTCACTCAAGGTCCCATCCAGATCAATGGCAGAGATACCAGAGTGTTCAGCCCCATGCTCTCTGCTCCCAGGCACAACCCCAGCAGAGCAGGAGTATCCAAGGAACTGGGAGAAGTATCCTGCAACCAAATATCAGCGTATGGATGTCCAAGCATGAACGCTGGATGAGGTCTGAGGATGTGGCTTCAGGACATACCAGCTGGAGTTCAAGAACTGTGGGCTATAGAGACAGAGTTTCACCATCAGTGGCCAAACAAACCAACATATTGAAGATAAAAGAAGAGTCACCTCATGTGTGGAGAGCAAATCTGGGATCTGGTGAGATTACCAATGAACAAGCCTTAAATAACAGTAATGAGGACTTTGAGCCCATAGAGGCCAAAAGAAGTCAAGGCCATCTCCAAATGCCTACCCAACAAAACACAGGGTACTTGCATTTAAAAACAGAAGAGTATAGTAACAATGACTTGAAAGTAAACAAGCAGCCACAGGCCTGGTCTGTGAGCCATCATGCAGATGGCTCTAATACAGTACACCATGCCATGGTCAAATTGCCTTCACAGCACTCATTGCCCAGCCTCCAGAATGGGTGGCAAGACCCCAAGACTTCCCAGGGCTTAGGTGATCTCCTCATGAATAGAGATCAGAGTGTGGAGACTCAGTTCAGAGTCCACAAGGATAAAACTGAAGCAACGAATGACAGTGTATTTCATCCCTCTGAAAAGAGGCCCAGTAATTTGAAATATGGAGGCATAAGCCAGGGAGAAAGGCTTGGAAGAGTAAAGTCTTCTATTTCAAGTTTCACCCAGCTCAAGGATTCAGCCAAGACTGAAAGTAAGTCCTCCCCTAATATAGGAGGAAAAAGAGAGGCTCCTTCTAAAAGCTCCTTGAAGTTCATCTGGAATGGTGCACAATATGAAAACCTCAGCACAAAACTCAAGGGGCAGAGGGATTCTTTGAAGAAAGACATTCCCCCACCAGTTACTGAGCAGACACAGGAGGTAGTACATAGAATAAACGTCATTTACAGTACAGCAGTTGAACTACAATCCCTCATGGACTCTCTAGTTCATAAACTGGTGAAAACTGTAGGTGAGCCTTCAGAGTTGACCAGAAAGCACATGACAAAGGTACAAGAGTATAAAATGGAATCATTGCCATTCCAGCTGGGCAGCTCTTCCCAACCTTCTAAGGGACTCCATGACCCAAACAAAAGCCGATCAGTAAGAAGAATGAGCGATGACCACACCAGCCCCAAGGAGCCCAACAACCATACTTTCACATATAGAGGAAATAGAGACAAAATGCAGGCAGGCGTGGATGTCCAGAGAGTCTGTTACCAACATCTGGACAAAGTGAAGATAGGCTTTGGCCAGCACTCCACTCCCATGAGGAATGGCAATCCATGTTTTCACAAGAAAGCTGGAGACAAGCAGGAGTCAAGTCTTGCTGATCAGAGCACTGGTGACGCAGATCAAACTAAACCAAAGAATGAAATTGTAGGCTCTCCACATAGAATCCCAGAAAGGCACAACCAGTCATCCAGATACAGAGAAATTAGAGACAATCAGGAGCCTAGTGTGGACCATAAAGCCATTGACCCACATCAAAATACTAAGAAAGGAATGGGCTACAGTCAACTTATGAGTCCTAAAGAGAACCACCCAGTCAAGATCAGTGGAACTGCTGCCCAGGGAGCCTCTGACCCAGAAGAAATTAGAACAAAGAGTGGAAAGGAGTGCTCTCCACATAGAAGCCCCAAGATGCATGACCACTCACTCAGACACAGAGAAGTTAGAGATAAACCACAGCCCGGTATTAATACCCAGAGAGCCTATGATCAACATCTGAACAGTCCAAAGAAAAGAATGACCTCTGAAAACCTCCTCACTCCCAAGGGGACCAACCATCCTTGTTGGCACAGGGTAACTGGAGACAAGCAACAGTCAAGTCTCTCTGACCAGAGAGCCTGTGACCCAGAACAAATGAGAAGGAGTGGAATGAGCTCCTATCCACAAAGAAGTCCCAAGGTGTATCACCTTTCATGCAGTTCTGAAAAAATTGGAGAAAAATTGCTGCCATTGGTTAATGACCAGAGAACTCATGACAAACACCCAAATAGTGTGAAGACAAGAGGCTGTGACAACCTCCCCACTCCCAAGGGGAGCAACCATCCACAGGGTTACAGAGTAATTGAAGACAAGCAGCAGTTAGGTCTTGCTTACCGGAGAACCTGTGACCCAGGTCAAATTAAAAAGAGTGGAATGGGCAAGGGTCCATGCAAAGACACCGAGGAATGCAACCTTTTATACAGATATAAGATAATTGGAAATAAACAGCAGCCAGGCATTGTCCATAGAGCCTGTGACCGACATCAAAGTTCAAAAGAAGGAATGGGCCAGGGTCAACCTATGAACCCCAAAGTGTGCCATTCAGCCAAGCACAGGAGAACTGGAGGCCAGGACCAGTCAGGTGTTGCTGCACAAGGAGCCTCTAACCCAAGGTAGACTTTACCATCAGAGGTCAAAGAGCAGGCACCTCAGGCCATCTTTGCCTCCCTGTACTAGGAACCCTTCCAGAAGATGTTCCATCTGCTCCGCCATTGTTTTCCCCTATGGTTTCTTGGTAATAAATGTTGACCTTTTTCCTGAAAAAAAAAAGAATTTACAATAAACACTGATAAAAATACAGAAAAAATGGAACCCTTACTCACTCTCTTGGGAAGGTACCTAGTGCAGAATTTTTGGAAAACAATGTAAGGATGTCTTTGAAAACTACATGCAGAACTACTGGACAGTCCGGCTGTGTCACACCTGGGTATAGAATCAAAGGACTCTAAATTAGCACACCACAGAGAATCTGAACTATGCATGCATATATCTGCTCTATAATGTCCAGTATAAGGAATCATCCTAGATGATATGTGTCCACAGATGAAGAGATAAAGAATGTCATATATATACATATGTATATATATGTACATATGTACGTATATATATGTGTGTGTGTGTGGTTATGTTGAAAAAGAAGCCACACAGAGAAATTTCACATTTTCTACATATTTGAATTATAATATATATTATAATTATATATCTTAACTAAAGTATTTTCATTTTATTATTTATTTCTTCTTTCATTTTACACTCCAAATTTTATTCCCTTCCCAGTCCACCTCTGACTGTTCCACATCCCATACCTCTTTCACTCCCACATCTGTCTATGAGGGTGTCCCCCCTGCAACCACGGCACTAGACCTCTAAATTCCCTGGGGCCACCAATCTCTTGAGGGTTCGGTCCATCTTTTCTGACTGAACCCAAACCCAGCAGTCCTCTGCTGTATATGGGTTGGGGGCCCCATATCAGCTGGTGTCTGCTGCCTGATCGGTGATCCAGTGTCTGAGAGACCTCAGGGGTCCAGGTTTATTGAGACTGCTGGTCCTCCTACAGGGTTTCCCTCATCCTTAGCTTCCTCTAGCTTTTCCCTAATTCAATCAGAGGGGTCAGCAGCATCTGTTTGTTGGTTGGGTGTAAATATCTGCATCTGACTCTTTCAGCTGCTTGTTGGGTCTTTTGAAGGGCAGTCATGATAGATCCCCCTTTGTGAGCACTCCATAGCTTCAGTAATAGTGTCAGGCCTTGGAGCTTCCCCTTGAACTGGATTCCTCTTTAGGCCTGTCTCTAGACCTTCCTGAAATATAAATTATATACTATACAATATATAGTGTATAATATAGGACACAAAAGCAGAAAAAGACCATACAGAGTAGGAAATGGTCTAAATAATGGGAAGGAAGAGGAACAGGAGATTTGGAGAAAATAAAGGGGGTGGAAAGAATGCAAAATGAATGACACACATGTACATACAACACTTGTATAGTGAAACCAGATTTTTCACTTAATTGGTTAGAATTGCAAGATAATTTATACTATTTGTGACTATTGCAAAGGGTGTTGTTTTCCTAATTTTTTTCTTTGGGGAAAAACTACTGATTTGTTTAAGTTACTTTTATATCCAGCCACCCTGTTAATATTTTTATAGTAGTTCTCTGATAGAATTTTGGGGGTCATTTATGTATACTATCTCATCATCTGGAAATAATACCTTTTCTTCCTTTCCAATTTATATCCCCTTGATCTCCTTTCATTGTCTCATTGCTCAAGCTAGAACTCCAAGTACTGTATTGAATAGATATATGAGAGTAGGCAGCCTTGTCTTCTGCCTTATTTTAGTGGGATTGCTTCAAGTTTCTATCCATTTAATCTGTCATTGTCTGTTGACTTGCTTTGTTATATTGCTTTGATTCTGTTTGATATATGTACCTTGAATCACTGACCTCTCTAAGGCTTTTAGCATGAAGGGGTGTTGGATTTTGTTAAAGGCTTTCTCAGCTTCTAGTAAGATGATCACGTGTGTTTTCTTTTTCTTTCAGTTTGTTTATGTAGTGGATTAAGACTAGGAATTTTCACATATTGAACCATCCCTACATTCCTGGATGAAGCCTAGTTGATCTTGGTGAATGATGTGAATGATTTTTTTTTTTTTTTGGTGTGTTCTTAGATTCAGTTTGCAATAATTTTATTGCCTATTTTGCATAGATGTTTGTAAGTGAAATTGGTATGAAGTTCTTGTTTTGTTGTTTTTTTGTGGAATTTAAGTATCAGAGTAAGTGTAGCTTCATAGAATGAATTGGGTAGTGTTTCCTACCTAATTTTATTTTGTGGAATAAATTGAGGACTATTGCTGTTATCTCTGTTTTGAAAGTCTGTAGCATTCTAAACTAAAACCCTCTAGCCCTGGCTTAATTTTGGTTGGGGGAATTTTAATGACTGTTTCTCTTTTCTTAAGGGTTATGGGACTCTTTAGATAGTTTACCCAATCTTGCTTTGGTATGTGGCATCTCTGTCTAGAAAGTCCTCTATTTTATTTAGGTGTTCCAGTTTTTTGTCGTAAGACCTAATGATTTTTTTTTTGCATTTCCCCAGGTTCTGTTGTTATTGCTCCCTTTCCACTTCTGATTTTGTTAATTTGCATACTGTCTTTGTGCCTTTTAGTTTGTCTCTGGGTATGGTTAATGCTTTAGTTTGACCATTTAACAGTCCTGGGTTTGACGACTATTTGTTCCTCTTGGGTCTCTCTCTCTCTCTCTCTCTCTCTCTCTCTATATATATATATATATATATATATATATATATATGTATGTGTGTGTATATGTATGTATGTATATATGAATGTATATACATATGTATGTATAATATATATATATATACATATATATATAATTTAAAAATACCAATTCATGATCATGGGAGATCTTTCAGGCTTCTAATATCTTCTTCAAATTCCTTCTCTCCTGAAAGATTTGAGAATTTATCACATAGGTCTTTATCTCACTTGGTTAGAGTTATCCCAATATGTTTTATTTTATATGTTGATATTGTGATGGGTGTTATTTACCTGTTTCTTTCTCATCCCCCTCCCTTTTTTGTACTTATGAGAGCAATCCATCAGAAGTTGGAACATAAGACGGTATGGAGATTTGATGGCTGTTTTGTATGAGAAATGTACAGTCTGCTAATTACTTTGACTAGTGTTATTGTAAGAAATAGGTTCCGGAAGATTCATCTCCTTATCTTCACATAGATATTGATGGAGATGCTTTAATAGCACAGACATGTACTTTTCTTCTCACATTTCTTACCCTGCTTAGTCTCCTTTTGGAGAGGACACTACATCATATCTTGTTTTACAGCTTTCAAGGGTGCTGGTAAATTATTAGTATGAGATCTCTCCAGCTTCTGTATGAAGGCATTTAGTACTATGAATTTTCCTCTTAGTACTGCTTTCACTGCATCCCGTAAGTTTGGGTATATTCTGCCTTTCTTTTCATTGAATTCTAGAAAGGCAATACATTCTTTCTTTCTTCCTTCCCTTACCAAGAGGGATGTCATTGAATAGATAGTTGTTCAATTTCTATGAGTATGTGGGCTTTCCATTGCTTCTGTTGTGTTGATGTTCAGCTTTAATCCATGTTGATCTGATAGAATACAAATAGTTATTTCAATCTTTTGGCATTTGTTGAGGCTTATTTTGTGCCCAATTATGCACACACCACACACACACACACACACACACACATATATATATATATATATCAACCTATGAGAACACAAACATATGTGTGTGCATATATATACATATATGCATATATACACATACAACCATTCCATAGATATTTAATTATTTGTTTTATAATTTCTATTAATATCATTTTGTCTTTGAGTAGTTTGTTTTAATGTACTATCCAAGGGTGACAGTGGGGTGTTGAAGTTTCCCACTATTATTGTGTGGGGTTTGAGCTTCAGTAATGTTTCTTTTCTGAATTGATTTGCTCTTACATTTGGATCCAAGATGCTCAGAATTGAGATGTTATATTGGTGGATTTTTCCTTTAGTGTGTATGCAGTGTCCTTCCCACTTTCTTTGATAAGGTTTGGAAGCAAGTCTATTTTATTCGATGTTAGAATGGCTACTCCAGTTTGGTCCATTTGCTTGGAAAAATCTTCCAGCCCTTTACTATGAAGTAGCATCTTTATTTGTTGCTGAGGTAATTTTGTTTTGTATGCAGCAGAATGATGGGTCCTGTTTACCTATCTAGACTGCTAATCTGTGTCTTTTTATTGTTGAATTGATTCTATAAACTTGAGAGATATTAATGACCAATTATATGTAGTGTCTGGTATTTTGATGATGGAGGTGGTACTGTGTGTCTGCATCTCTTCTTTTGGTTTTGTCTTAAGATAATTAAGTTCTTGCATTTTCTGAAGTGTATTTTCCTTCCTCATGTTTGTGTTTTCCTTCTAGTATCCTTCCTGGGGTTAGATTAATAGAAAGATAAGGTTTAGATTTGGTTTTGTCAAGGAATATCTTGTTTCTTTCCATCTGTGGTGATTGAGAATTTTGTTGAGTATAATAGTCTAGGCTGGCATCAGTGGTCTCTTAGGGTCTCTTGGGGGTCTCTTAGAATCTCATAGGATGATAACTATCCAGTATCTTCTGACTTTGAGAATCCTCTTGAGAAGTCAGTCATAATTCAGATAGGTTGATCTTTATATGTTAGTTGGCCTTTTTCACTTGAAGATTATAATACTTTTTCTTTGTTCTGTACATTTAGTGTTTTGATTATTATGTGGCATGAGGATTTTCTTCTGTGATACAATCTTTTGTATTCTGTAAGCTTTTATATGATTATAGCCATCTCTCTCTCTTTTTTAAGGCAAATATCTTTTTATATTTTATTTTCTATGCTGCTACACAATGTGTCAACTTACCTAATCAAGCAGAGCAATGAAACAATAAAATTAGGAATAATAAGCTATGGCAAAAACAGCCACTCATGCTTTAAGTTAGAGAAATTTTCTTCTATGATTGTGTTGAGATGTTTTCTGGTCCCTTGAATTGGGAATGTTCACAGTCTTCTAGTCCCATTATTCGTAGATTTGGTCTTTTCATAGTGTCCCAAACTTCTTGAGTATTTTGAGCCCCTATCCCATACTCTTCCCCCTACTTCTATGAGGGTGTTCTCTCACCCATCCACCCACCCCTTCCGACATCCCTACCCTGACATGCCCCTACATGGTGAGTCCAACCTTGGCAGAACCAAGGGCTTCTCCTCCCATTGGTGCCCAGTAAGGTCATCCTTTGCTACATATGCAGCTGGAGCCATGGGCCTGTTCATGTGTACTCTTTGGATAGTGGTTTAGTCCCTGGGAGTTCTGGTTGGTTGGTAAAGTTTTTTATGGAGTTGCAAACCCCTTAAGCTCCTTCATTCCTTTCTCTAATTCCTCCAATGAGAACCCCATTCTCAGTTCACTGGTTGGCTGCTAGAACACACCTCTGTATTTGTCATGCTCTGGCAGAGGCTCTCAGGAGACAGCTATATCAGGCTCCTGTCAGCATGCATTGGTAACCTGAACTATTGGGCTAATATTCACTTCTCAGTGAGTGTGTGTTTTCTTTTTGATTAGATTACCTCACCTATTATGATATTTCCACCCATTTGCCTAAGAATTTCATAAGGTCATTGTTTTTAATAGAGTAATACTCCATTGTGTAAATGTACCACATTTTCTTTATCCATTCCTCTGTTGAAGGACATCTAGGTTCTTTCCAGCTTCTAGCTATTATAAATAAGACCTCTATGAACATATTGGAGCGTGTGTCCTTGTTATATGTTAGAACATCTTTTGGGTTGTGAAGTTGGGTCCTCAGGTAGTACTATGTCCAATTTTCTGACGAACCTTCAGATTGATTTCCAGATTTGTACCAGCTTGCAATCCCACCAATAATGGAGGAGAGTTCCTCTTTCTCCACATCCTTGCCAGCATCTGTTGTCACCTGAGTTTTGATCTATATCTATATCTATATCTATATCTATATCTATATCTATATCTATATCTATATCTATATCTATATCTATATCTATATCTATCTATCTATCTATATATATATCTATATCTATCTATCTATCTATCTATCTATCTATCTATCTATCTATATCTATATCTATATCTATATCTATATCTATATCTATATCTATATCTATATCTATATATATATATATCTTAGCCTTTCTGACTGGTGTAAGGTGGAATCTCAGGGTTGTTTTGATTTGCATTTCCCTGATGACTAAAGATGTTGAACATTTCTTTGGATGCTTCTAAGCCATTTGGTATTCCTCAGCTGAGAATTCTGTTTAGATCTGTACCTCAGTTTTTAATAGGGTTCTTTGATTCTTTGGAGTCTTAACTTCTTGAGTTCTTTGTATATGTGGGATATTAGCCCTCTATATGATATAGGATTCGTAAAGATCTTTTCCCAAAGTGTTTGTTGCCATTTTGTCCTAATGACAGTGTCCTTTGTCTTACAGAAACTTTGCAATTTTGTGAGTTCACATTTGTCAACTCTTGATTTTAGAGCATAAGCCATTGATGTTTAGTTCAGGAAATTTCCCTAGTTCTCATGTGATAGAGTCTCTTCCCCACTTTTTCTCCCATTAGTTTTACTGTACCTGGTTTTATGTGGAGGTCCTTGATCAACTTGGACTTGAGCTTTGTACAGGGTGATAAGAATGGGTTGATTTGAGTTCTTCTACATGCTGACCACCAGTTGAACTAGCACCATTTGTTGAAAATGCGGTCTTTTTTTCATTGGATGGTTTTAGCTCCTTTGTCAAAGATCAAGTGATCATAGGTGTGTGGGTTCATTTCTTGGTCTTCAAGTGTATTCCATTGATCTACCTACCTGTTCTGGTACCAATACCATACAGTTTTTATCACTATTGCTCTGTAATACTGCTTGGGGTCAGGGATGATGATTTACCCCAGAAGTTCTGTTATTGTCGAGGGATTTATGTTATTCCAAATGAATTTTCAAATTGCTCTTTCTAATTCTATGAAGAATTGAGTTGGAATTTTGACCGGTATTGCACTGAATATGTAGATTGCTTTGGGCAAGATGGCCATTTTTACACTATTAATCCTGACAATTCATGAGCATGGGAGATCTTTCCATTTTCTGAGATCTTCAATTTCTTCACAGACTTGAAGTTCTTGTCATACAGATCTTTCACTTGGTTTGTTAGAATCTCACTGAGATATTTTATATTATTTGTGATTATTGTGAAGGGTATCATTTCCCTCATTTCTTTTTCAGCCTGTTTATCCTTTGAGTGGGGAAGGCTACTGATTTGTTTGAGGTAATTTTATATCTAGTCAATTTACTGCAGTTGCTTTTCAGATTTAGGAGTTCTCTGGTAGAATTTTTGTGGTCACTTAAGTAGACTATCATATCATCTGCCTTTTGACATCAGTTTTGGTCAGATTGCCCTGGTTTTACTGGGTTGTAACAGGACTTTCAGGAGGGACCCAGATCTGTATCCCAACTTAGAGAAAGTTTCCTGGGAGGCAGGTAGATTGATGGGGTGGACCACATTTTCTTTATTCTTGGGTGAAGGGAGATTTATGTTATTTCCAGCTTCTTGCTATTATCAATAAAGCTTCTTTGAACATTGCTGTTTAAGTGTCTTTCTGGTAGGAATGGAGTGTCCTTTGGGCATATGCCAAGAGTAGTATAGCTGAGTTTTGAGGTAGATCAATTCCCAGGAAGAATCACCATATTGATTATCATAGAGGTTATACAAGTTTGTATTCAGAACACAGACATTGCTCAGCTATTAAAGACTAGGCTCCCACGCAGAAATTTTTGGTCTTTGAATTATCCAAATACTTTCTATGGCAGACAATATGAGTTAATTTGTTAACATTTTTTTTAGAAATTAAGGACATACACACATGATTATGTATGCATGTGTACATTCATGTTTGTGCCTTCACATACTTATATTTACATATTCAATTAAGTAAATTAAACTTAGTTAAAATAAAAATATTCAGAATGAAAAATAAATGGGAAAATTGTCAAAATCCTACTTTGGGAAAGTAGGACAAGGTAAAATCTAGGAAATGAGCAAAGTGATGTAAAATGTCAACTTGTATTAAGTCAGTAAAGTCATCTAAATTACTATATCATTCTAGGAAGTAATGTATAATAAAATTTGGCTTGATATCAAGTACATAAGAATTCAAGCTAAAAACAATGAAATATAATTGTTTTCTACTACAAATGAAGTGTCATAATTCATGCTGACAAGCAGAAAAAAGAAAAAAATGAATTACAATATTAATTTAGAAAGTAAATTTAATCCATGGATAGTATATTGAAACTGTGATGCACGAGGAGAGGGAAATTCTGATATGTTCCTTTCTTTACTAGATTGTATAGATAAATACATTACATATTGATTCAGGAGCTTACAATTTATAATATTTAGAAGAAACTGCATTCTGAATAATATTCTACAGAAAAACCATTATATTAATTGTGTAATGATCTATCTTTAGTATTTTATCTGAAGAATATTAAAACAAACAACTCATAAAATTTGTTAGAAAAAATCATGCTTCTGAGAATGCGATAGAATAATCCTAGAAGGTGACATGTATGAAGAGTTAAATGTTAGCTTCCAGATACACTTGCAGAAGGAAGGGCACATGTTTTAGAAGAGAAGGTATGAGGGTGCAGTTGGTTCAAAGAAACTCACAAAACAGTACATTCACCTGAGAAGTGTGGGGAAAGACTCAGAAAGATTGCTTCAGCATCTTGTGTGGCCATTGTTGTTCTTTCCAACACACAGAAGGATTCTTGAAATATCAAGGTAAATGGAGATCCTTATCAGTTTTTTTTTTTTTTTTTTGGTTCTTTTTTTCGGAGCTGGGGACCGAACCCAGGGCCTTGCGCTTCCTAGGTAAGCGCTCTACCACTGAGCTAAATCCCCAGCCCCGATCCTTATCAGTTTTATCCCCTGTGCGCTTGTAATTGGGACTAAAATTACATAATCCTGGCACAATATTTGCATTGGATCTTGTTCACCTTTTTTTTTCCCTAATGATACCTTTTACCTTTTTTTTTTAAATTGAGTATTTTCTTTATTTACATTTCAAATGTAAATCCACTTTCCAGGGTTCCCTTCCAGAAACCCCCACCCTCCTCCTGCTGCTTCTATGAGGGTGCTCCCACACCCACCTACTCCCTCCTGCCTCCCTGCCCTGGCATTCCCCTACCCTGGGGCATCAAGTCTTCACAGGACTATGGGCCTCTCCTCCCATTTATGTCTAAGAATGCCATCCTGTGCTACAGATGCAGCTGAGCCATGGGTCCCTCCATGTGTACTCTTTGGTTGGTGGTTTAGTCCCTGATAATTGGGAGGGGTCTGGTTGATTGATATTGTTGTTCTTCCTATGCGGTTGCAAACCCCTACAGCTCCTTCAGTCCTTTACTTAACTCCTCCATTGGGGACCCCGTTTTCAATCCAATGGTTTGTTGAGAGTAGCCACCTCTGTATTGGTCAGGCTCTGTTTATTGCATTGGGCTACAGGATATTTTCAGTCCTTTACAAGCACGTTTCTTTAAAAATGTTATAGACATCTACTCTCTTGTGACAAATACCCTCTCTAATCTACATAGTCATTGTTAGTATACATAGAAGTTATTTTTACCCACTTAAAGGGAGTAGAAGATCTCATACTTGTGAATGTGCATCACCTGCCTCTATAAGGAGACGAAAATCACCCTTTGTCACTTTATATGAAGCAACCATTCTTTCTGTATAGTGATGCTCCTGCCAGGCACATAGAAATTATTCAGGCGAATTAATAAAATACTATGGCCTTTTGGACACTTAATGACAACATGTCTCTTCCTAGTTATACACAGGAGCAATATGCCACATGTGGTTCTACTTTTTTACTATAATTCCTCACATGGTTCATTGTAGGGCTTTAAGTCATACATGTTAACTTTGACAGGTGTAAGTTGACTATGCTACTGGAGTCTTTGTGAAACGCCACCTAACTCCTCCATCTGAGGTTTCTGCAATGTGCTTCATCCAGGGTCCAATTTATTATGCACCGAGCACACTGACAGGTTGTGACTATGATAGATGAAATCACAGGGAGACTTCATGTCTCTATTGATACACACTTGCTGTCAGATCCAGGGTGTAATCGCGTTATTTCACAAGCCAAGCTCTCCCTCCATTTCGATTAGTTGCCTTTAAATTCTCAAGGTCGAAAATATAATCATTCAGCGGAAATTCATAAGGAGGAAATGATTGTTGCTTTTTTTTTCCGTCTATTTTTAAACTTGATTGAAAAGAAGCTTAGGCCAAACCAAAAAAGAAAGAAAAAATTCAGAACTGTGTATTTCCTTCATACACTTGAAAATATTTAGTTATTTGCTTAACAGTAGGTTCACATGAGATTAGTAAGTGAAATTGACAGGTGATTAATGTCGGATCTGTCTGTTGGAAATTGCCTGTGCAACTGGAATACTAGATCTTACTCCTGTGGGTCACCTAATCCCTTATGATCATATGTACACTGCAAAGCATTCTACAGTGCAAACTTACTGTAAAGGTCACCTTGGTGTAAGACATATATTAGCCTATGAAAGAGAGTTTTAAAAATCTTAATGGGGGGAGGCCGGGGAGGGGAACACCCATATAGAAGGGGACGGGGAGGAGTTAGGGGGATGTTGACTAGGAAACTGGGAAAGAGAATAACATTTGAAATGTAAATAAGAAATACCCAATTTAATAAAGATGGAAAAAAAGTAAAAAAGAAAAATGTTGCAGCAATAATATACTTAGAACATTTGTACCTTTGCCATTTCAATTATTAGAGATTGCTCATTGTAATTCTACATCAAAGAAGCTAAGATACACTTTTATTGATTAATTTTATTCTTAAACAATTTTACACAAATATGTGATGTATTCTGAATACTTTCTCCTCATTATCTTTCATTAACTTCTCACTCATGATGACACCATATAATTCACTGGTTATATTTCACAGTTGTCAGACATTTTCAACATTTTTATGATCATATGGACTGACATGCCTACCAAATTTAAAATTTTAAAATTCAATGTGTGTCTTCATTTGTGTGTGTCTGTGTGTGTATGAGTGTATATATGAATAAATGTGTGAGAGTGAGTATATGTGTGCAGTATATGTGTGTGAATGTATGTATGTGAGAGAGACAGACAGACAGACAGACACAGACACAGACACAGACACAGAGACAGAGATACAAAGACAGAGAGACAGAGGTTTTATAATTTTTGTTTGTATTGAATATAGATTCTTCTACTCAGAAACCAACCTTGATCTCCAACCTGTACAGCCTGGAAGTTTTGCTGGGACAATGATGGTATGATGGTACAGAGACTGATAACTCTTTTAATCTGAAGTTCATATCACAAAAGGGAGGTCAGGCTTGAAACTGCCTAGATGGCCAAGAACCTGAAGCTTGATGGTTCAGAGATAGGACTGAGTCATGAACAACTGAAAAAAACAAATGAAACAAAACAATGAAATGATTCCTAATGATACTTTGCTACATCTGATGATTTATAGATTGGTGTCCGTTTGTTATCAAAGAGACCATGGGAACAGATACAGAGATCAACAGCAAAGGCAGAGCTCAGGGAAGAAAGGGAGGAAGGGTATAGGAGCCAGAGGCTTTGAATATACTAGGACAAAATGGCTCACTAAATGGCTTATATGGTCTCATGGAGACAGAAGATGTATTGATTTGCACAATGACCTGTGCATATATGTTGTTGTTGTGTAACTTGGGGGTTTTGAGGGATTCCTAACAATGGGAGTGGAGGTCTATCTGACTCTTTTGCTTGCTCTTTTACCCTTTTTTCCTTCAGGGTTGCCTCATCCAGACAAGATATGAGGAATTATGTCTAGTCTTATTGTACTTTTTTATGCCAGAGAGATTGCTGTCATTGGGAGGCCTGCTGTTTTCTCAAAGGAAGTGGAGAAGCTGTAGATGTTGGCAAAAGACAGAGAGGACAGGAGAACTGGGGCAAATGGAGGACTCAGTTGCCATACATTAAGGAGAGAAGAATAAATAAAAAGACAAAAATGGAAGAAAATAGATTCTTCTCTTATATAATATATACCAATACCTGAGTAGATTTCCCCTACCTCCATTCCATCCATCCACCTCCCCACTACCCCTTTCTCCAAGATCCATTCCTCACCCCTTTATCTCTTCACAAAAGAGTGGGTCCACCAAGAGAGGACAGGGCATTTTAAAATAAAGTTATAGACTGCTAATTATACCTTTCAAAGAAAAAGAACATACAACATATATAATTCTATAATCTGACTATTTGGGAAGTCTTCATTTTATCTTTCAAACATCCTAGTTTTTGATTTTATTACTTTATTATATAAAACATTTTAATATAAATAAGAAAGTTGAATGTTTCTTCGCCCAGCATTGAGATAAATACCTAGAATCTTAGCATTTTAATTGCTGATGCTAGTAGAAGACAAATTTAATGTTAGCCTATTCTACATAGAAAGTTCTCTCAATAGTTGGCAAGGAAGCAATATATGCATATTTTCTGATATCAAGTTTCAAGTATCAATTTATATATATGAGAGAGATAGCATATATTATACTTTGGTATACTTTGGAAATAATTTTAAATGTAAGAAATTTCAAAATTAACATTTCTCATAATTTTATGTGTTTTGTTTTCTAATTTACAAAAATAAAGAAAAATTTATAATAATGAAAACAAATAACAAAATTAAACTATTGTGAAAATGCCATCAAAACATACAAGTTTATCCATTTCAACATTAATTATAAGTTATATTACTCAATAAGATGCCTATAAAGCAAGCACGAGCATCTGCCTTCATATTCCCAAAATCCATATAAAATTTGGACGTAGGCATATGTGTAACTCCTGAGTGTGCATGTAACTCTGTGTAGGCTAGGTGTCTGTGCACAGTATAAACAAGCAGATTCATGAGGGTGTCTTGCAAATATAACCAAAATGATCTATCTTAAAATTCAAAGTAGAAAGCCAATGAAAGTACAACCAGAGTCAACCTACACATAGACACACACACACACACACACACACGTGCACACACATGCATACCTACAAAATCATGGATATATACAGAACACACAAGGTGGCCACCAATAGAGTCAGACACCTTACCTCAACTTCTGGTCTCCAAACAGACATGATCACACATGAACACGTACAGTTATACACATGCACATATAGACACCCAAGGTATCAACCTTATGATCAGATATAACTAATAATTCCAAAACTGCTAATGAATATATTATTTGGGATATAATAAACTGGGCTTCAGAATTCTTATATTCTAAGCCAAATATAGCAATGACAATGAGAAGTATTCAGGCACATATTAATATTATATTTTTATTTTACCAGTATCACAGCTTATTCTTAAAGATCTCTAAGAAATTGCCTGAAAGTTTTTAATGAGAGCTAGAATATTGGTCCAGAAACCAAGGTCAGGAACTTTTGAATAATACAGGATGATCTTTAACTTTCAGTATTCACCAGTGCAGGGAGAAGAAACCTTTGTTTTACAGGATTGCTGAGTTGGAAGGAGACCTATTAGGTCATCTTTTATGCATTCTTTTGCCCAAACAGGATCGGTCATTGCCTTTCAGAGTGATCAGTATGCATTACAAAATCAGTGTCTCTTTTACAAGCTAAATTCACAATCTGAGGAAAGTTCAGGGAAGTTTTGAATAAATTTAAAATATGATATTAAAACTACAGTTACATGTCACTGTACAGTACAGTTATGCTAACTCTAATTTGCCAGAGGTAATTATCATCTAAGGGGTTTATTAACTTTCTCTGATAATTTATGTCTAGTCCTGGAATTTTATTTAGTACAATCTTATCTAGGCCTAGAACATTTTCAGTCCCTTAAATTTACTGCAGAATAAGTTCAACCTTTCTAGTTCTTTCTGAACTCTTGCTGGCTGGTCAACTCTGCTGTTCTGGCTTAAAACTCCTTGTCATGCTAACTCATTTCATTTGGCTTCACTTGATTTCTCCTGAATTGCTCTGCTTGGCTTCATGCTCATATTGGCAATCTTTTCTAATCTTCCTTCTATCTTCACCTCTCTCTCCCTTTTTTCCTCTCTCCCTCTCTCCCTCTCCCTTCTTCCCGCCTCCCCTCTCTCTCCGGCTCCGCCTCCCTCACTGTCTCTGTACAACTGTCCCAGTTACACTACCTCCTCTCTGCACTGTTGCTCTTTCCCTTTCCCCTCTTCTCATGAATGTTAGGTTTATCTTATTCTGTCAAACCTTTCCCTGATTCGGCACTTTGTCTGCCTTTCAATGACACAACACTTTCACACACGGGTGCTTCCAACTACAGTCTAATTTTACCTTCATTGGTCGGGGTTGAAGGTGTGTACTATGGGAATGTCTGAAATCCAGACAGAAGAATCAAAGGTGTGGAGTAGGACTGAGCCACACCACTACTGAAACAAGTTTTCAGTAAATAATATAGTTTCGGGTTTCATAGTGTGGCCAAATATAGTACTACAAGCATGCCAGTGCTTAATAACATAAACACGGAGACAGTTGTGGGAACATTTAACTACAGATAGGAGATAGGCTAGACAAATCATACTTTACTGTTATAAGTTTGTTCATATAGTTTCATATTTGATTATGTGTTGCCTAAGTCCACTGTCCTGCCTGGCAGACCCGTTGGGCGCAGTGGTGAGAAGGCATGGAGTCAACGTTTGGTTCAGACTTCAGGAGGAGGTGAGAACGTGCCAGCAATCTCATTCATTAATTCTAAAGAAACGCCTCTTACCCTCTACCTGCATCTCATTGGTCTCAAGCAAGCCTGTACTCAAAGTGGCAGTTCCTGATTGGCTGTCATTGTCTGCATCACCAATCTCTATGCTCTTAGGTAGGCTTCAGTTTGGCTCTCATGCAAAAATTGTCCCACTCACTTTAATGACATTTATGCTGAAGCTGCCATAGTTAGGCCTGTGGTTTCGCCTACAATTATAGGCAGTAGAAATTTTTCCAGAAAAGGCAATAGAAAATTCATTTTCCCCGAGAGAGTAATATTACATGTGTCTGCTTGCCTGTATGAAACTCTCATAGAAATAAACAGATACAGCTAGAAACATCATTGCTCAGTAGGACAGGAGATTTTGGTAATAACAGCAATCCACTGTTATACAGGTGAAACTCAGTTTAGCTGTTCTTCTATTTCTACCTCTCCCGTTCTCTTTCATTACTGGGCTTAACAGTCCTCGAGTTTCTCTACCTAAATCCAATCATCACATGCTCATGAAGGAAATTTTAAACATTACACTGAACCCGAAGCATGTTGACTAAATGACTCCTAGAGGGAGCACAATGCCTCAAAATGGTTACAGATTAACAAGAGAGAGTTGAATGCAAACCTCACTCACTATTTATATTGTGTGATTTGAAGACATGCCTTTTTTAATGTTCATTTTACTGTGACACTCTCTGTCACAAGACCACCAAGTAAATAATGAATAGTTTTTAGTGACGTTTTCCCCCAGATTTGCAGGCTCCACTAAATTTTGTTGTAATGTGGGAGGGTTTTAAATCCCACTTATAATTCTCTTTAAAGAAAAAGAAAAACTTCATTGTTGCCAAACCTTCTAAGGAAGAAAATGGACATCTCGTTTGAACAACATGGGCAGCCTCTTTGCCCATTTGAATTGCACTCCAGGCCTACTGGAGAGTACACAGTTGGTTTGCAAGATTTTAATCTTATTTCAACTGGATCGATATTTCTTAAGCACTTTGTCATTTTGCTTTGTTCTTTACATTTGTTTTGAAATCTCTACTTTTTTCAAAGAGGGTAGGATTTTCCTTTCTCTATTTTATCTAAACGTGTATTTCTTCAGAATTTCTCTGCTTATTCTCCTGAGAATATAGACCTTTGAGGACATAAAAAGGATTTCTGCATTTTAGTCACACCCAGAGTACCATATCAATCTTAAACGCTTATTTTTTTTAAGTTGCAAGGAGCCCAGTAATCTGTCCATGGGGTTCCATAGCTTGTTCAGTACACAGGCTGTCAAATAACTGGTCAGAATTTAAACTGTTCTTCCAAAAAACTGGGACCACTCTTAGTCTGTGAATCTTAACACTCTTTGTAACTATACTTCTTCTACTCTACTGATTATGTAACAGAAATTGCTGGTAGTAACAGTATCAGAAAAGGGTAGTATAAATTTAACAACCAAAAAACGTTTTCTTTAAAAATTACATGAATCCAGGTGTTGTGGTACATTCCTATAACCTCAGTCTGTGGGAATGCTAGAACTGAAGGAAAATGATTCTAAGGTCACACTATCCTGTGTAGTGAGCCACTATGAAAGTTAAAACAAAAAGAAAAGCATGTAAACAAAGATGAAAAGTTTCATTAATAAAGATATTACATTTGTTTTTCAGTTTTATAAGAGAATAAGTAAAGAACTAAGTAGCAATATAATCATTCCGCTTCAAATCTGTGATTTAAAAAAAAATAGGTAGCCTTCTATGTAGATTGGAACATTTTAGTGTAGATCCTGTGAAAGCATTTATTGAGTGTTGCATGGTTCTAATTTTGAGTTTGTAAATAAGGATTCGCTTAAAGTAAATATAAACTGGAAAAAATGAAAAAAAGTCAAATCTGTGTTGATATACTCAAGTTTCATTTAGTGTTTACAGGGAATTACCTTAATCTTAGAGTAACAAGTTGAGGTGTAATTTATTTTCTAAAGAAAAGTTATGAAGCTTAAAAATAATGAGTGATAAACTAATAATGTAATTATTAAAAATTTAGTACCCTGAGTTAACAGGCTTCTACAGTGACTCAGAGGGCATATGGTTTAATACATCTCATTGTCGAGAAACAATGGCTTTTTTGCAAATGCGACAACTTTTCTAAACTGATATGAACCAAGATTGTTCTTATGACCCATATTACTCCTTCATAGTTTTATCTCTCTTCATTTTTTCTTTTAAAAATATCTTTTCATCTTCTACATTGTCTTCTTGTGATACTACAATGTGCGTGACTTCCCTAGAGTTTATTTTAAGGATGTATGTTTTTATAGAACCAATTTAGTTGACTCTCTACTGCTGTGAGAAAACATTGAGAAAAACAATTTATAAAAGGTTATATGTAGGTCACTGTAGAGGGAGATCAAGACAGGAACTCAGAAAGGAACCTAGAGGCATGAACTGAAAGAAAAGTTCATGCAAGAATACTTCTTACTGCTTGATCCCATGAGTTGCTCAGTTTCCCTTCTCTATAGCTCAGAGTCATGTGTCCAAGAGTAGCATGATCCACAGTAGACCAGGGCCTCTCAAATCAAACATTAACTAAGAAATCATCCAATAGACTTTTCCTACAGGCAAAAGGATAGAGGCTATTTCAAAGTTGAGTTTCCTCTTCCAAATTTGCTCTAGTTTTTATCAATTTGACAAAAAATACATCAGAACGAGTCTTTATACATTTTACTTTCTTGCTAGCTCGAAGCAGTATGCATACATAGTTTATTACTTCTGTATTCTCTGTGACCTAGGGTTATAAGAAAATATTATTGCATATAGATGCTGAGGCATGTGTAATCCCACACCAACACTCACATAGGTACACAAAATAAATATAGTACTGTCTTAATATTTTAAGTAAAACAATGATTTCAGGTAGTGTCTAGTGTTCATTGTAAATTGCTTCAATTTCAAATTAATCAATGTCCTGGGAATATGTTTTCAAAAATATAATAATGATCAAAATGAAGAAATTAAATGATAATTATGTTTAGTAAATATTCATACACACATGTACATCAACAAATAAAGGTAGATAATTATTTCTCTACTAAGAATAAATATGATTTGCACAAGTCAAGTTTATGTTTTCATATTTAAATTTTCTCAGTAATTGTGCTTTTTTTAAAATTGGACATTTTTAATTTACATTTCAAATGTTATACCCTTTCCTGGTTTCCCTGTCCATACACCCCCCATCCCATCCTCCTCCCTCTACCTTTATGAGGGTGCTCCCCACCCACCTACCCCTTCCTACCTCCCTGCCTTGACATTCCCCTTACACTGGGGGCTTCCAGCCTTGGCAAGACTGTGCTTTTTCAAATGATGACAAAATGAGTTGATGGCTTAGTAAAACAAGCAAAAAAAATTATGGAGACTTTGACCTTCATACTTGCCTACATTATTCAAATTTTCCATTCTTATGCTTTTCATTTTATACCAAACTTAAAATAGAAATTTCCAACCGTATTGTTAGGTTTATGGATTTTGAAAATTTTTCTTGAATTTATCTTTCCCACTACATAGGTATTAAACCTTGTAATTAAGTGTTGTACTACTTTTCAAGTGTTCAAGGATGATCCTTATAAATTATTTAACCACAATTGTTATGCACTAAAATATGCAAATTTAATTCAGAATATATGTTGATTCAAAATATTCACAAATAACAATAGTAAAGTGGACACATCATTTATCAAAATAAACATTTTTTTCAGACAGTAAATATAGGACTAAAGACTAAATTAGTACTATTTTTTCATATTTTAAATTGAGACTAGCATGTACTTACATAGCGTATAACACAAATAAAACAAATACCTTCTGCTCTCTGCAAACATTCAGTCCTGGGTTCCCCTTTATTGCCTGTGGGTATCAATGTCGTCATGCCTCGTGTTAAATTGCAGAGCTGTGATCTACAGCATCTCTATTACACTCACTATACCTATTTTTTTTGACTATTAAAGAATTCCAATTTTTCTTCCTTTGAAAATACCATAGTGACTAAACAATAAATAAAAATTGCAAAGAATATTAAAATGTTTACAATTCAGGTTTATATGTTTCCAAGCTTGTTTATTGTTTTGTTTTTTAATATGTGCATGGGTCCTCTCCTTCCTTACTGTGTGTACCTTTGCATATTTTTCATATGGATACCTGTGTGTATAAGCATTTGCATACATATTGGTGTATGTTATGCAAGCATAAAATATGAAGTAGATGCCTTACTGTGTTATCAGTACATCAAAACATCTCAGATGGAGTAAATATTATTCAATAAATAATGACCAGTAAATAGTGATCATGAGAGAATATTTGATTTGCTTTCTTTCGTCCACAGATTGAATTGCTCAGAAAGAATAGACACATACAAGATTAATAAAATAACTTGATATCAGATCTTCTAAGAAATCAGAGGAGACATCAAATCTCTGCTTAGCTGAGAGAATCTTCTTAGCTGATTTTGCATCATGATTTTTTTCATATAGCTGTTATGATTCAAATCTGACATGTCCTCCAGTGACTCATGTTTTGAGTACTTGTTCCCGGATTGTAAAAGCAAGATCTAAAATATATCTCTTGCCTTAAATTGCTTCTACAAAAGCAGTTCAGTGCAAACCTGACAGATCAACTGGGGCCTCAACTGATTCAGAATGGTCCAGGCTTGTTTGGGATCTCAGGCAATACACTGACTGTAACGACGTGTCTTATACAGCATTCGTCAGCTGGATCAATTTTAAAATTGAGAAAAAAGAATGGCTTGTGAATATAACATTAGATCCTCGGAATTGTGTCTTTAATTTCAACGGTTGTTTTAAAATTACACTTCCAATACCACTTTATCTACCTTAAAGAAAATATTAAAATTCTGTTCTATACCTTTGAGGTCTTAAAATGAATTATGAATTATTTAAGACATTAAAGTGTTGGAGAAAATATTTTACTGATCTTGTTTTAGTTTCTAGAATGTGAAATACGCAAAGAGTACTTGAAAGTCACTGAAGAGGTTACACAGAAAACAAAGATTTAAGCATGTGGTTGTCTTCCAAATTCCTATATACAAATAAATATTACTTTAATATAGCTGAAAAGAAGATAAAAGAATGCAATAAAGGAAATATTGAATCAAGTATGCCATATAATTAATTCCCCAGCATCTGGCTTATTGAATGGTAGAAGAGGACTGAACTCAGAAATATAAATAGAAAACTACAGTTCTCCAGTGTTTGCTTCAATTATACATTATTAAATTTCTATTGCAAAACCCTAAGAATAACCGGCAGCTTTCTATGCAACTGCAATAGAAAGAAAAATCTTATTAGTGTTACTCTGACACATTCACATATCAAAATGTCTGATTAATTCAAACAAAACAAGTATAATATCCAATCTGCTGTATCTTGGATGAGAACTCTCTCTGAAAAGCCATTGAATTGAAGGCTTTGTTCCCAATCACAATGCTAGTGGGTCACGTCTATGTGTGGGTATGTGCGTGTATGAGTTCACGACCCGCAGACTTGCAGGTTCCAGAAGAGCTTATATTCCTTGGAGTTTCTGGTGGTGGTGAGCAATCTGTTATGAGCAGTAGGACCCATAATTTTAGTCTTTGTAAAGGAGTTGTATATACTGTATTTTACTACCTCTCTTCTTATTATAAGTTCTATCACAGAGAAAGAATAGGGCTCACACACTCTTCTCTTGTATTAACACACTGTTGCAGAGTATATAAGAATATATATATATATATATATATAAGAGTATATATGAATATATATATGGGTCAATATGTGATTTTATTTTTATTTTTACTTTTATTTTTACTTTTATTTTTCTTGTATATTTTATGTGTTTATATTTTGTATATTATCCCATTTCCCTACTTTCCAATACTTCCTCCTCCTCCCCTTGCTTCTATGAGGATGTTCCCACTCCGACCCACCCACTCCAATCTCTACACCCTGGCATTACCCTACATTGAAGAAATGAGCCTTCACAGGATCAAGGGCTTTTTCTTGATTCTGCACAATGCCATCCTCTGCTACATATGTGGGTGGAGTCATGGATCCCTCCATATGGAATCATTGGTTGGTAGTTTTGTCCCTGGAAGCTCTGGTTGGGTCTGGTTGGTTGATATTGCTTTTCTTCCTATGGGGTTGCAAACCCCTTCAGTTCCTTCAGTCTTTTCTTTACATCCTCCATTGGAATCCCCTTGTTCAGTCCAATGGTTAGCTGCAACCATCCTCATTTTTATATTTTCAAAGGATGAAGAAGACATTTCATCCATTACCCTCTCTCCCATCATCTTAACAAGGATGAATCTCCCAACAAACAACCTACCACAGGACCCACCTTCACGGCTCTTAAGTATTTACTCAAAGGACTTTGTATACTTCGCAAGACACTTGTTCATATATTTTCCTTTTGGTGCCCAATATGCACCCCTTCAGTTGCTAATATTTTATGCATGTGTTGGGGGTCCAAACTTGTATTTTGGCTTGTAGTAAATTCCTACTGAGCCATATACCAGTTCTACTTTGACTTTAATTTTTAATCTTCTCTTTTCCTTTGAATATGGTTTCTCCCTAATTTTTTTTTATTTTTTATATTTTCTTTTTATCTTTTTTCATCTTTATTAAATTGGGTATTTCTTATTTACATTTCTTTTTTTAATTTTTTTAAATTTTTTTATCTTTATTAACTTGAGTATTTCTTATTTACATTTCGATAGTTATTCCCATTCCCAGTTTCTGGGCCAACATCCCCCTAACCCATCTCCCTCCCCTTCTATATTGGTGTTCTCCTCCCCATCCTCCCCCCATTACCGCCCTCCCCCCAACAATCATGTTCCCTGGGGGGGGGTCAGTCTTGGCAGGACCAAGGTCTTCCCTTCCAGTGGTTACTACTAGGCTCTACATTGCTACCTATGAGGTCAGAGTCCAGGGTCAGTCCATGTATAGTCTTTAGGTAGTGGCTTAGTCCCTGGAAGCTCTGGTTGCTTGGCATTGTTGTACATATGGGGTCTCGAGACCCTTCAAGCTCTTCCAGTTCGTTCTCTGATTCCTTCAACAGGGGTCCTATTCCCAGTTCTGTGGTTTGCTGCTGGCATTCGCCTCTGTGTTTGCTGTATTCCGGCTGTGTCTCTCAGGAGCGATCTACATCCGGCTCCTGTCGGCCTGCACTTCTTTGCTTCATCCATCTTGTCTAATTGGATGGCTGTATATGTATGGGCCACATGTGGGGCAGGCTCTGAATTGGCATTCCTTCCGTCTCTGTTCTAAACTTTGCCTTCCTATTCCCTCCCAATGGTATTCTTGTCCCCTTTTAAAGACCGAGTGAAGCATTAGCATTTTGATTATCCTTCTTGAGTTTCATGTGTTCTGTGCATTTAGGGTAATTTGAGCATTTGGGCTAATAGCCACTTATCAATGAGTGCATACCATGTGTGTATTTCTGTGATTGGGTTACCTCACTCAGGATGATATTTTCCAGTTCGACCCATTTGCCTATGAATTTCATAAAGTCATTGTTTTTGATAGCTGAGTAGTATTGCATTGTGTAGATGTACCATATTTTCTGTATCCATTCCTCTGTTGAGGGCATCAGGGTTCTTTCCAGCTTCTGGCTATTATAAATAAGGCTGCTATAAACATAGTGGAGCATGTGTCTTTGTTATATGTTGGGGCATCGTTTGTGTAAATGCCCAAAAGAGGTATAGCTGAGTCCTCAGGTAGTTCAATGTCCAATTTTCTGAGGAACCTCTAAACTGATTTCCAGAATGGTTGTATCAGTCTTCAATCCCACCAACAATGGAGGAGTGTTCCTCTCTCTCCATATCCTGGCCAGCATCTGCTGTCACCTGAGTTTTTGATCTTAGCCATTCTCACTGGTGTAAGGTGAAGTCTCAGGGTTGTTTTGATTTGCACTTCCCTTATGACTAAAGATGTTGAACATTTATTTATATGTTTCTGAGTCCTTTGGCACTCCTCAGCTGTGAATTCTTTGTTTAGATCTGAACCCCATTTTTAGGAATTTTTCCCCCTGCAGTCTAACTTCGTGAGTTCTTTGTATACTTTGGATTATAAGCCTTCTATCAGTTGTAGGATTGGTAAAGATCTTGTCCCAACCTGTTGGTTGCTGTTTAGTCCTAACAAAAATGTCCTTTGCCTTAAAGAAGCTTTGCAGTTTTATGAGATCCCATTTGTCGATTCTTGATTTTAGAGCACAAGCCGTTGGTGTTTTGTTCAGGAAATTTTCTCCAGTGCCCATGTGTTCGAGATGCTTCCCCACTTTTTCTTCTATTAGTTTGAATATATCTGGTTTGATGTGGAGGTCCTTGATCCCACTTGGACTTAAGCTTTGTACAGGGTGAAAAGAATGGATCAATCTGCATTCTTCTACATGCTGACCTCCAGTTGAACCAGCACCATTTGCTGAAAATGTTATCTTTTTGAATTGGATTGTTTTGGATAGTTTGTCAAAAATCAAGTGACCATAGGTGTGTGGGTTCATTTCTGGTTCTTCAATTCTATTCCACTGGTATGTCTGTCTGTCTCTGTACCAATGCCATGCCGTTTTTATCACTATTGCTCTGTAATACTGCTTGAGTTTAGGCATAGTGACGCCCCTGGAAGTCCTTTTATTGTTGAGGATAGTTTTAACTATCCTGGGTTCTTTGTTATTCCAGATGAATTTGCAATTTGTTGTGTCTAACTATGAATAATTGGGTGGGGATTTTGATGGGGATTGCATTGAATCTGTAAATCACTTTTGGTAAAATGGCCATTTTTACTATATTAATCCTGTCAATCCATGAGCATGAGAGATCTATCTTCTTAGATCTTCTTCAATTTCTTCAGAGGCTTGAAGTTCTTATCATACAGATCTTTCACTTGCGTGGCTAAAGTCACACCGACATATTTATATTATTTGGGACTATTATGAAGGGTGTCATTTCCCTAATTTCTATCTCGGTTTGTTTCTCTTTTGTGTAGAGGAAGGCTACTGTTTTATTTGAGTTAATTTTATACCCAGCCACTTTGCTGAAAGTGTTTATCAGGTTTAGTAGTTTTCTGGTGGAACTTTTGGGATCACTTAAATATATAATCATATCGTCTGCAAATAGTGATATTTTGATTTCTTCCTTTCCAATCAGTATCCCTTTGATCTCCTTATGTTGTCTGTTTGCTCTGGCTAGGACTTTGAGAACTATATTGAAGAAGTTGGGAGAGAATGGGCAGCCTTGTCTACTCCCTGATTCTAGTGGGATTGCTTCAAGTTTCTCTCCATTTAGTTTAATATTAGCTACTGGTTTGCTGTATATGGCTTTTACTATGTTTATGTATGGGTCTTGAATTCCTGTTCTTTCCAGGACTTTTATCGTGAAGGGATGTTGAATTTTGTCAAATGCTTTCTCAGCATCTAATGAAAAGAACATGTGGTTTTAATCTTTCAGTTTGTTTATATAGTGGATTACATTGATGGTTTTCCATATATTAAACCATTCCTGCATCCCTTGAATGAAGCCTGCTTGATCATGATGGATGATTGTGTTGGTGTGCTCTTAGATTCGGTTTACAGGAATTTTGTTGAGTATTTTCGCATCGATATTCATAAGGGAAATTGGTCTGAAGTTCTCTTTCTTTGTTGGGTCTTTGTGTGGTTTAGGTATAAGAGTAATTGTGGCTTCATAGGAGGAATTCGGAAGCACTCCATCTGTTTCAATTTTGAGGAATAGTCTCTATAGAATTGGTATGAGGTCTTCTATGAAGGTCTCTTAGAAATCTGCACTGAACCCATCTGGAACTGGACTCTTTTTGTTTGGGAGACTTTTAATGACTGCTTCTACTTCTTTAGGAGTTATGGGGTTGTTTAAGTGGTTTATTTGTTCCTGGTTTAACTTTGGTACCTGGTATCTGTCTAAGAAATTCTCCATTTCCTCCAGATTTTCAAGTTTTGTTGAATATAGGCTATTGTAGTAGGATCTGATGATATTTTGGGTTTCCTCTGACTCTCTTGTTATGTCTCCCTTTCCATTTCTGATTTTGTTAATTTGGACACACTCTCTGTGTCCTCTGGTTAGTCTGGCTAAGGGTTTACCTATCTTATTGATTTTCTCAAAGAACCAGCTTTTGGGTCTGTTGATTCTTTTTATAGTCCTTTTTGCTTCTACTTGTTTTATTTCAGCTCTGAGTTTTATTATATCCTGCCTTCTACTCCTTCTGGGTGTATTTGCTTCTTTTTGTTCTATAGCTTTTAGGTGTGCTGTCAAGCTGCTGTCATATGCTCTTTCCTGTTTCTTTCTGCAGGCACTCAGAGCTATGAGTTTTCCTCTTAGCACAGCTTTCATTGTGTCCCATAAGTTTGGGTATGTTGTATCTTCATTTTCATTAAATTTTAAGAAGTCTTTAATTTCTTTCTTTATTTCCTCCTTGACCAGGTTATCATTGAATAGATCATTGTTCAACATCCAAGTACATATGAACGTTCTTTCCATATTGTTATTGAAGACCAGCTTTAGCCCGTGGTCGTCTGATAGTACACATGGGATTATTTCTATCTTTCTGAATCTGTTAGGGCCTGTTTTATGACTGACTATATGGTCAATTTTGGAGATAGTACCATGAGATGGTGAGAAGAAGCTATATCCTTATGTTTTTAGCATAGAATATTCTATAAATATCTGTTAACTCCATTTGGTTCATGACTTCTGTTAGTCTCTCTATATCTCTATTTGATTTCTGTTTCCATGATCTGTCCATTGATGAGAGGAGGGGTGTTGAAATCTTCTACTATTATTGTGTGAAGTGCAATGTGTGCTTTGAGCTTTAGTAAGGTTTCTTTTATGTATGTAGGTGCCCTTCTATTTGGAGCATAGCTATTAAGGATTGAAAGTCCATCTTGGTGGATTTTTCATTTGATGAATGTGAAGTGTCCTTCCTTATCTTTTTTGATGACTTTTGGTTGAAAATCGATTTTATTTGATATTGCAATGGCTAATCCAGCTTCCATCTTCAGACCATTTGCTTGGAAAGTTGTTTTCCAGCCTTTTCCTCTGAGATAGTGTCTGTCTTTGTCTCTGAGTTTTGTTTCCTGTAGACAGCAAAATGTTGGGTCCTCATTGCTTATCCAGTTTGTTAATCTGTGTCTTTTTTATTGGGGAATTGAGTCCACTGATGTTGAGAGATATTAAGGAATAGTAATTGTTGCTTCCTGTTAGATTTGTGTTTGGATGTGAGATTATGTTTGCATGCTTGTCTTCTCTTTGTTTTGTTGCCAAAACGATTAGTTTCTTGTTTTTTTCTGGGGTGTAGCTTGCCTCCTTATGTTGGGCTTTACCATTTATTATCCTTTGTAATGCTGGATTTGTAGAAAGATATTGTGTAAATTTGTTTTTGTCATGGAATATCTTGGTTTCTCCATCTATGTTAATTGAGAGTTTTGCAGGATACAGTAACCTGGGCTGGCATTTGTGTTCTCTTAGTGTCTGTATGACATCTGTCCAGGATCTTCTGGCTTTCATAGGCTCTGGTGAGAAGACTGGTGTAATTCTGTTAGGTCTGCCTTTATATGTTACTTGATCTTTTTCCCTTACTCCTTTTAATATTCTTTCTTTGTTTTGTGCATTTGGTGTTTTGACTATTATGTGACGGGAGGAATTTCTTTTCTGGTTCAATCTATTTGGAGTTCTGTAGGCTTCTTGTATGTTTATGGGCATCTCTTTCTTTAGGTAAGGGAAGTTTTGTTCTATGATTTAGTAGAAGATATTTCCTGGTCCTTTGAGTTGGTAGTCTTCACTCTCTTACATACCTATTATCAATGAGAAGGTGTGATCTTCTCATTGTGTCTTGGATTTCCTGTATGTTTTGGGATAGTATCTTTTTCTGTTTTACATTATCTTTGACAGTTGTGTCGATGATTTCTATGGAATCTTATGCTCCTGAGATTCTCTCTTTTATCTCTTGCATTCTGTTGGTGATGCTTGTATCTAAGGCTCCTTGTCTCTTCCTTTGCTTTTCTATATCCAGGGTTGTCTTCTTTTGTGCTGGTGTGTCTTTATTGCTTCTATTTCCTTTTTTAATTCCTTCACCTGTTTGATTGTGTTTTCCTGGAATTCTTTCAGGGATTTTTTTGATTCTTCTCTATAGGCTTCTACTTGTTAATTTACATTTTCCCGTGTTTCTCTAAGGGAGTTTTTTAGGTCTTTCTTGAAGTCTTCCCTCATCATGATCAAATGTGATTTTTAATCTAGATCTTGCTTTTCTGGTGTGTTTGGATATTCATTGTTTGCTTTGGTGGGAAAATTGGGCTCTGCTGAAGCCATGTAGTCTTGGTTTCTGTTGCTTGGGTTCCTGCACTTGACTCTTGCCATCACGTTGTCTCTGGTGTTACCTTTTCCTGCTCTTTCTGACAGTGGTTAGACTGTCCTATAGGCTTGTGTGTCAGGGGTGCTGTAGACATGTTTCCCTGTTTTCTTTCAGCCAGTTATGGGAACAGAGTGTTTTGCTTTCAGGCGTGTAGCCATTTCTGTCTACTGGTCCTCAACTCTTTCTGTGGGCATGTGTCCTGAGTCCACCAGGTAGGTGACCTGGAGCAGAAAAGTTGATCTTACCTCTGGCCTCGGGCCTGGAGTAGTTCCTCAGACCCGGAGCAACCAGAAGGGCCTGCCCTGCCTTCATTTGGGACCCTGTGTACAGGAGGCCCACATGGCACTAGGAAATTTTTAGAGTCAGAAATGTTGGCAGAGAATAGTCTCCTCTGGCTTCCCAAGCGTGTCTGCCCCTCTGAAGGTCTAGCTCTCCCTCCCACGGGATTTGGGTGTAGGGAGCTGTTTGACCCAGTCCCTTCAGATATGGGCGGTGTCTGGACATCAGCGTTGAGTGCCCCTCTCTTTCTGCTTCCAGAGGCCCTATACAGTTTCTCTTGGGCTAGGCATGTGGGAAAGGGTGGGTAGTACTGGAGGTTTCTCCTTCCCTGCAGTCTCAGGAGTGCCCACCAGTCTGGGCGCTGAGCTCCCTCTCCCACGGGGTTTTGGAGCACAGAGCTGTGGGTCATGATCAGTGAAGTTCTGGTCTCCCCAAATTTTATGGAAACCTAACCTCTTCTATTGAAAGTCCCTTTTGTTGTAATTGTGCACTCAGGGAGACCCATGGGCTGCAGTAATTGTTAGTACAAAAATTAACGTATTGAGCATGACACAACTGCATTCAGAATATGACCATTGCTCATAACATTTGAAGTATACTTAGTAAGCAAAGAATATTATATTGAATTTAAAAATTTATTTCAAGCTGAACCAACATATTTGCAATTTCCTTTAATGAAACAACAACAACAACAAAGAAAACCCCACAATATACTGTCATATAACAAGCGGATCAACATTGGTAACTTATATACAGTTTACAAATTATATTTCATACACAGAACTATCTATAAGGTAGGTTTTGGGATAGTTATAAGCTTTATACAATAATTTACCTTTTGTTCTGAGAGCAGACTTGTCTGCTAGGAAGATGATAAAGTTATTTCTGCTTAACTCTTGGGGAAAGCTTGGACAGATGTACTAGATGGTCCTTTGATGTACAGGAGTTTCAATGCCAATGTTCTCTTAGAGGTGATGTAAGTCCGAGATTAGGCTGGCATCCATCTGGGCATTTCCTCCTTGCCCCAGTGGACCTGAGGACATCAAATTAAAATTGCAAGTGACAGACTTGAGTGGGCAAGAAAGACTTTATTTTTTTTTTGCTACTGCAGAGAGAAAGAAACAAAGTCATAGACACAGAAAAGAAAGTCAAAGTGTTTGAGTGACCTGTGCAGAAGTCAGCTGATGTTAACTTAAATTTCAAAGCAATTAAGATTTCACAATTGGATAGAGTATAAATAAAACCTGTAATAAAAGGGAAGTCAGGAGAGCAGAATATAAAGAAACTGTCTAGAGGTAGTCAACATCGGGAAAGGTTTAGGTAGCTGAAGAAGAAGAAGGAGGAGGAGGAAGAGGAGGAGGAGGAGGAGAGAGAACGAAGAGGTGATGTTCATGTTCTTTGTGTTTCCATTAACAATGTCCTCATCTCTAGCTAATTACATCTCATATCTTCTGCCATCCTGAAACAATTTCTAATAACTCCCCCGTTTTTAGAAATGTTCTTAGTAGGCAGAGTTGTACATGTACTTAGTATTTTCCTGCCTCTGTCCCAAGAAAGCTGCCACTGAAACTTGCTAAAAATATTAAAATATAAGAATATGAAATGAATGCCTTGTGCCCATCATTTATAATTCACCTACCAAGTAGCATGGAGATCACTGGCCTAAAGCCAAATATGAGTTACTGTTTTAACTTCTCATTGTCATCCAGCTGTAAAAGGAAATTTTAGTGTTTTTAATTTATTTAAATTCATTTTTATTAAATGATGACATATGTATAAGTTAAGTCAATATTTGGCCTCAAAATGATACTTGAATATGGTAAATTAGATTGAAATATCTGGTTTTATCATAATTAGAGAATAAATGGATGTGAACCCAATACATGCCTCAGTGTCATTAGACAGCTAACATGACAAGTAACAGTCTAGAAGCAGTATTTACGTCATTACATCTGCAACAAAGTGATATTCAATGTTTAGAGTAGCTATAGAAACAATTACTGATTGTTTAGTTCTTTTCTTTTTTTATTTCAGGAAGTACATTATATTTTTGTTAGACACCTAACTTTGTATATTTTTCCCTACCCACACCTGAGGAAAAGAATCATTACACAATCTGGGATGCACACCACTACCAAGTAATGCACTTTAAATTCATATTCTGAGATTAAATTTGTATCTATCAGGGTCGTTTCATTTCCCCCCTTGAAGATTTCCAATCTATTTTTATATTTATGAATTAAGGGGTTAGGAATATGGTTCAAGTGTAAGAACACTGACTTTTGTTACAGAGATCAGGGTTCAACCCAGCATCCACATGACAAGGTATGATCATCTGTAATTCTAGTTCCAGTAGATCCATCAGTTCCCACTTTCCCAAAGGACAAGCACACAGTGTATATACACAAATGCAGGTACAGCATCCATACACATAAACACAGAAAGAGAGAAAGAAAGAAAGAAAGAAAGAAAGAAAGAAAGAATTTGACATAAATATATATTCTTAATCGCTTAAAGTTTAATGCAGTATTGATTATAATTAGAATGGAAAGACAAGAAAGGGTCAAAGATCTTTGATCCACTATTTTCTATTAATAGTAAGTAACCTTATTAATTTAAATATATGTGGTCAATGCTGGGTTGAAACAAACTTTGGAGCTTAGATGAACTATGACCTTGTAATCAATACGGTTGTTTTTTTACAGCCCAGGTTCTGAAAGCACTTGAATGTTCTACTGAAGGCTAATGGAAGGTCCTCCAGCTTCCCTGTCTTCACTTGTATCTTAGCAGCTCTGAGACTCTGAAATTATTTATCATGGGAAATGCTTAATTTCAGTTGAAAACTTGATTAGATATAGAATCCATTAAGAGATTTGGTCTGAAAGTAATTAAGAAACTGGGTCTGAAAATCAATTAAGAGAACTTTAATCAATTAAAGCAGACCTATATGAGGTTGTCTCTATTAAAATAGCTTATGGAAAAATTTTGATGGATTGATCAGGTCGATTAAGAAAGGATACATAAAACTGTTAATATGAATGGCACTTTCAGTTGTCACCCAACATAAAAGCAAGTCCAGGAAAAAAACATTCATGCCTTTTGTCTTCATGTCTTCAAGCCTTTTTCATGAGTTCACATACCCTGTTTGTGAGTTCATCTAACTTTACTGTTATTACTGATGCTGTAACTGTTCAGGCTGCTGCTGCTGCTGAACTTCTTCAATAATATCAGAGGCGAGTTTTTACACAACCAATGTGGACTGAAAACCAGTGGACCGCTGTCTTCTCCAGGTATTAAGTACAAGATAGGAACTGACTCTTGGACTCTCCAAGACAGGGGGAAGGAGAGAGAGAGAGAGAGAGAGAGAGAGAGAGAGAGAGAGAGAGAGAGAGAGAGAGAGAGAGAGAATGCCATGTGACCCAGACATAGTCATGTAAGCCAATCTAATACTACTTTAATATGTATCCATTTGACAGTTTTGTTCCTTTATAGGACACTGATCAACAAGCTATGGACACGAAATTGTCAAATAAATAGACGGTTTCTGTATTATGCACAAGGTAAAACTTGCTTTGTTACTGAATTCATAGTACAGAAACAAGAATTGTTCAAGGTTACCAATGCATAGTTAGAAGAATAATGAATATTCCCTTAATCACTGAAAACTAAAAATGTGTATTACTACATCCAATTACATAATTCATATTTAACACATTTTATAACAAACTGTTAGAACACTATGAAACATAACAATTTATCCTTGTCTATAAATCCAGATCTTGGAGTGCAGTGCAATGACCCTTGGGTTGTTAAAAAAAGCAATTTGGGATGTCTAATAACTCTTAATTAACTTCATATTCTGTGTCTACTTTGAGCTTGTTAATTTATGTCATCTCAATATATATGTAAGGAAAAGACATTTCTATACAATGGTAGCTCTTTCACATATAAATATTGTGGATCTGTTTACAGAAAATCTCAATTATACAAAAAATCATTGACAATTTATCTTATATTTTTTTTATTAACTTGAGTATTTCTTAAATACATTTCGAGTGTTATTCCCTTTCCCGGTTTCCGGGCAAACATCCCCCTCCCCCCTCCCCTTCCTTATGGGTGTTCCCCTCCCAACCCTCCCCCCATTGCCGCCCTCCCCCCATAGACTAGTTCACTGGGGGTTCAGTCTTAGCAGGACCCAGGGCTTCCCCTTCCACTAGTGCTCTTACTAGGATATTCATTGCTACCTATGGGGTCAGAGTCCAGGGTCAGTCCATGTATAGTCTTTAGGTAGTGGCTTAGTCCCTGCAAGCTCTGGTTGCTTGGCATTGTTGTACTTTTGGGGTCTCGAGCCCCTTCAAGCTCTTCCAGTTCTTTCTCCGATTCCTTCAACGGGGGACCTATTCTCAGTTCAGTGGTTTGCTGCTGGCATTCGCCTCTGTATTTGCTGTATTCTGGCTGTGTCTCTCAGGAGCGATCTACATCCGGCTCCTGTCGGTCTGCACTTCTTTGCTTCATCCATCTTGTCTAATTGGGTGGCTGTATATGTATGGGCCACATGTGGGGCAGGCTCTGAATGGGTGTTCCTTCAGTCTCTGTTTTAATCTTTGCCTCTCCCTTCCCTGCCAAGGGTATTCTTTTTCCTCATTTAAAGACGGAGTGAAGCATTCACATTTTGATCATCCGTCTTGAGTTTGGTTTGTTCTTGGGATCTAGGGTAATTCAAGCATTTGGGCTAATAGCCACTTATCAATGAGTGCATACCATGTATATCTTTCTGTGATTGGGTTAGCTCACTCAGGATGATATTTTCCAGTTCCAACCATTCGCCTACGAATTCCATAAAGTCATTGTTTTTGATAGCTGAGTAATATTCCATTGTGTAGATGTACCACATTTTCTGTATCCATTCCTCTGTTGAAGGGCATCTGGGTTCTTTCCAGCTTCTGGCTATTATAAATAAGGCTGCGATGAACATAGTGGAGCACGTGTCTCTTTTATATGTTGAGGCATGTTTTGGGTATATGCCCAAGAGAGGTATAGCTGGATCCTCAGGCAGTTCAATGTCCAATTTTCTGAGGAACCTCCAGACTGATTTCCAGAATGGTTTTACCAGTCTGCAATCCCACCAACAATGGAGGAGTGTTCCTCTTTCTCCACATCCTCGCCAGCATCTGCTGTCACCTGAGTATTTGATCTTAGCCGTTCTCACTGCTGTGAGGTGAAATCTCAGGGTTGTTTTGATTTGCATTTCCCTTATGACTAAAGATGTTGAACATTTCTTTAGGTGTTTCTCAGCCATTCGGCATTCCTCAGCTGTGAATTCTTTGTTTAGCTCTGAACCCCATTTTTTAATAGGGTTATTTGTTTCCCTGCGGTCAAACGTCTTGAGTTCTTTGTATATTTTGGATATAAGGCCTCTATCTGTTGTAGGATTGGTAAAGATCTTTTCCCAATCTGTTGGTTGCCGTTTTGTCCTAACCACAGTGTCCTTTGCCTTACAGAAGCTTTGCAGTTTTATGAGATCCCATTTGTCGATTCTTGATCTTAGAGCATAAGCCATTGGTGTTTTGTTCAGGAAATTTTTTCCAGTGCCTATGTGTTCCAGATGCTTCCCTAGTTTTTCTTCTATTAGTTTGAGTGTGTCTGGTTTGATGTGGAGGTCCTTGATCCACTTGGACTTAAGCTTTGTACAGGGTGATAAGCATGGATCGATCTGCATTCTTCTACATGTTGCCCTCCAGTTGAACCAGCACCATTTGCTGAAAATGCTATCTTTTTTCCATTGGATGGTTTTGGCTCCTTTGTCAAAAATCAAGTGACCATAGGTGTGTGGGTTCATTTCTGGGTCTTTAATTCTATTCCATTTGTCTATCTGTCTGTCTCTATACCAATACCATGCAGTTTTTATCACTATTGCTCTGTAATACTGTATGAGTTTAGGGATAGTGATTCCCCCTGAAGTCCTTTTATTGTTGAGGATAGCTTTAGCTATCCTGGGTTTTTTGTTATTCCAGATGAATTTGCAAATTGTTCTGTCTCACTTTTTGAAGAATTGGATTGGTATTTTGATGGGGATTGCATTGAATCTGTAGATTGCTTTTGGTAAAATGGCCATTTTTACTATATTAATCCTGCCAATCCATGAGCATGGGAGATCTTTCCATCTTCTGAGGTCTTCTTCAATTTCTTTCCTCAGTGTCTTGAAGTTCTTATTGTACAGATCTTTTACTTGCTTGGTTAAAGTCACACTGAGGTACTTTATATTATTTGGGTCTATTATGAAGGGTGTCGTTTCCCTAATTTCTTTCTCGGCTTGTTTCTCTTTTGTATAGAGGAAGGCAACTGATTTATTTGAGTTAATTTTATACCCAGCCACTTTGCTGAAGTTGTTTATCAGCTTTAGTAGTTCTCTGGTGGAACTTTTGGGATCACTTAAATATACTATCATGTCATCTGCAAATACTGATATTTTGACCTCTTCTTTTCCGATCTGTATCCCCTTGATCTCCTTTTGTTGTCTGATTGCTCTGGCTAGAAATTCAAGAACTATATTGAATAAGTAGGGAGAGAGTGGGCAGCCTTGTCTAGTCCCTGATTTTAGTGGGATTGCTTCAGTTTCTCTCCATTTAGTTTAATGTTAGCAACTGGTTTGCTGTATATGGCTTTTACTATGTTTAGGTATGGGCCTTGAATTCCTATTCTTCTAGGACTTTTATCATGAAGGGGTGTTGAATTTTGTCAAATGCTTTCTCAGCATCTAATGAAATGATCATGTGGTTTTGTTCGTTCAGTTTGTTTATATAGTGGATCACGTTGATGGTTTTCCGTATATTAAACCATCCCTGCATGCCTGGGATGAAGCCTACTTCATCATGGTAGATGATTGTTTTGATGTGCTCTTGAATTCGGTTTGCCAGAATTTTATTGAGTATTTTTGCGTCGATATTCATAAGGGAAATTGGTCTGAAGTTCTCTTTCTTTGTTGTGTCTTTGTGTGGTTTAGGTATAAGAGTAATTGTGGCTTCGTAGAAGGAATTCGGTAGTGCTCCATCTGTTTCAATTTTGTGGAATAGTTTGGATAATCTTGGTATGAGGTCTTCTATGAAGGTTTGATAGAATTCTGCACTAAACCCGTCTGGACCTGGGCTCTTTTTGGTTGGGAGACCTTTAATGACTGCTTCTATTTCCTTAGGAGTTATGGGGTTGTTTAACTGGTTTATCTGTTCCTGATTTAACTTCGGTACCTGGTATCTGTCTAGGAAATTGTCCATTTCCTGAAGATTTTCAAATTTTGTTGAATATAGGTTTTTATAGTAAGATCTGATGATTTTTTGAATTTCCTCTGAATCTGTAGTTATGTCTCCCTTTTCATTTCTGATTTTTTTAATTTGGACGCACTCTCTGTGTCCTCTCGTTAGTCTGGCTAAGGGTTTATCTATCTTGTTGATTTTCTCAAAGAACCAACTTTTGGTTCTGTTGATTCTTTCTATGGTCCTTTTTGTTTCTACTTGGTTGATTTCAGCTCTGAGTTTGATTATTTCCTGCCTTCTACTCCTCCTGGGTGTATTTGCTTCTTTTTGTTCTAGAGCTTTTAGGTGTGCTGTCAAGCTGCTGACATATGCTCTTTCCTGTTTCTCTCTGCAGGCTTTCAGAGCTATGAGTTTTCCTCTTAGCACAGCTTTCATTGTGTCCCATAAGTTTGGGTATGTTGTATCTTCATTTTCATTAAATTCTAAAAAGTTTTTAATTTCTTTCTTTATTTCTTCCTTGACCAGGTTATCATTGTTCAATTTCCACGTATATGTGGGCATTCTTCCCTTATTGTTCTTGAAGACCAGTTTTAGGCCGTGGTGGTCCGATAGCACGCATGGGATTATTTCTATCTTTCTGTACCTGTTGAGGCCCGTTTTTTGACCAATTATATGGTCAATTTTGGAGAAAGTACCATGAGGAGCTGAGAAGAAGGTATATCCTTTTGCTTTAGGATAGAATGTTCTATAAATATCTGTTAAGTCCATTTGGCTCATGACTTCTCTTAGTCTGTCGACATCACTGTTTAATTTCTGTTTCCATGATCTGTCCATTGATGAGAGTGGTGTGTTGAAATCTCCCACTATTATTGTGTGAGGTGCAATGTGTGTTTTGAGCTTTAGTAAGGTTTCTTTTACGTATGTAGGTGCCCTTGTATTTGGGGCATAGATATTTAGGATTGAGAATTCATCTTGGTGGATTTTTCCTTTGATGAATATGAAGTGTCCTTCCTTATCTTTTTTGATGACTTTTAATTGAGAATTGATTTTATTTGATATTAGAATGACTACTCCAGCTTGCTTCTTCTGACCATTTGCTTGGAAAATTGTTTTCCAGCCTTTCACTCTGAGGTAATGTCTGTCTTTGTCTCTGAGGTGTGTTTCCTGTAGGCAGCAGAATGCAGGGTCCTCGTTCGTATCCAGTTTGTTAATCTATGTCCTTTTATTGGGGAGTTGAGGCCATTGATGTTGAGAGATATTAAGGAATAGTGATTATTGCTTCCCGTTATATTCATATTTGGATGTGAGGTTATGTTTGTGTGCTTTCATTCTCTTTGTTTTGTTGCCAAGACGATTAGTTTCTTGCTTCTTCTAGGGTATAGCTTGCCTCCTTATGTTGGGCTTTACCATTTATTATCCTTTGTAGTGCTGGATTTGTAGAAAGATATTGTGTAAATTTGGTTTTGTCATGGAATATCTTGGTTTCTCCATCAATGTTAATTGAGAGTTTTGCTGGATACAGTAACCTGGGCTTGCATTTGTGTTCTCTTAGGGTCTGTATGACATCAGTCCAGGATCTTCTGGCCTTCATAGTTTCTGGCGAGACGTCTGGTGTGATTCTGATAGGTCTCCCTTTATATGTTACTTGACCTTTTTCCCTTACTGCTTTTAATATTCTTTCTTTATTTTGTGCGTTTGGTGTTTTGACAATTATGTGACGGGAGGTGTTTCTTTTCTGGTCCAATCTATTTGGAGTTCTGTAGGCTTCTTGTATGTCTATGGGTATCTCTTTTTTTAGGTTAGGGAAGTTTTCTTCTATGATTTTGTTGAAGATATTTACTGGTCCTTTGAGCTGGGAGTCTTCACTCTCTTCTATACCTATTATCCTTAGGTTTGATCTTCTCATTGAGTCCTGGATTTCCTGTATGTTTTGGACCAGTAGCTTTTTCCGCTTTACATTATCTTTGACAGTTGAGTCAATGATTTCTATGGAATCTTCTGCTCCTGAGATTCTCTCTTCCATCTCTTGTATTCTGTTGGTGAAGCTTGTATCTACAGCTCCTTGTCTCTTCTTTTGGTTTTCTATATCCAGGGTTGTTTCCATGTGTTCTTTCTTGATTGCTTCTATTTCCATTTTTAATTCTTTCAACTGTTTGATTGTTTTTTCCTGGAATTCTTTCAGGGATTTTTGTGTCTCCTCTCTATGGGCTTCTACTTGTTTATTTATGTTTTCCTGGAATTCTTTCAGGGATTTTTGTGTCTCCTCTCCATGGGCTTCTACTTGTTTATTTATGTTTTCCTGGAATTCTTTCAGGGATTTTTGCGATTCTTTCAGGCATTTTTGTGATTCCTCTCTGTAGGCTTCTACTTGTTCTCTAAGGGAGTTCTTCATGTCTTTCTTGAAGTCCTCCAGCATCATGATCAAATATGATTCTGAAAATAGATCTTGCTTTTCTCGTGTGTTTGGATATTCCATGTTTGTTTTGATGGGAGAATTGGGCTCCGATGGTGCCATGTAGTCTTGGTTTCTGTTGCTTGGGTTCCTGCGCTTGCCTCTCGCCATCAGATTATCTCTAATGTTACTTTGTTTTGCTATTTCTGACAGTGGCTAGACTGTCCTATAAGCCTGTGTGTCAGGAGTGCTGTAGACCTGTTTTCCTCTCTTTCAGTCAGTTATGGGGACAGAGTGTTCTGCTTTCGGGCGTGTAGTTTTTCCTCTCTACAGGTCTTCAGCTGTTCCTGTGGTCCTGTGTCTTGAGTTCACCAGGCAGCTTTCTTGCAGCAGAAAATTTGGTCTTACCTGTGGTCCCGAGGCTCAGGTTCGCTCGCGGGATGCTGCCCACGGGCTCTCTACAGAGGCAGCAACCAGGAAGACCTGTGCCGCCCCTTCTGGGAGCTTCAGTGCACCAGGGTTCCAGATGGTCTTTGGCTTTTTCCTCTGGCGTCCGAGATGCGTGTGCAGGGAGCAGTCTCTTCTGGTTTCCCAGGCTTGTCTGCCTCTCTGAAGGTTTAGCTCTCCCTCCCACGGGATTTGGGTGCAGAGAACTGTTTATCTGGTCTGTTTCTTTCAGGTTCCGGGGGTGTCTCAGGCAGGGGTCCTGCCGCTCCTGGGCCCTCCCCCACGGGAGCCCAGAGGCCTTATACATTTTCCTCTTGGGCCGGGGATGTGGGCAGGGGTGAGCAGAGTTGGTGGTCTCTTCCGCTCTGCAGCCTCAGGAGTGCCCACCTGACCAGGCGGTTGGGTCTCTCTCTCACAGGGTCTGGGAGCAGAGAGCTGCTGCGGGCCGGGATCCGCGGGTGTGGGACTTCCGGTAAACACAGAAAGTGCCCGGTCCTAGAGAAATTCTGCTTCCGTGTGTCCCAAGCTCACCAGGCAGCTTTCTTGCAGCAGAAAATTTGGTCTTACCTGTGGTCCCGAGGCTCAGGTTCGCTCGCGGGGTGCTGCCCACGGGCTCTCT